>NW_020799124.1:5630538-5699396 GCF_003259725.1 Athene cunicularia | reverse complement strand
ACCCACCCTCCCATTCCCAGCTCCAGGAATCCCTCCTGAGCCAGGCTGTTCACCCCACGGGGAAGGGCGGCAGCTGGATGCTGGCTCTGGGGCAGGCAGAGCTGTCTGCTGGGCACTGGGAGGTGAGGGGGAAGCCCCGTGATGGTGGGGAGGGCAGGTCAGGAGATCGGCGGGAGCGTACACCTCACTGCCAGGGGGCCACTGGAGATGCCCACGGGGCAGGGCTGACCGCCAGCCTCCCAGGGCTGGAGATGGGGCAGCCTGTGGGCTCTGGGAGGCTCGGCCTCCCTCCTGCCCCGGCCTCTCCTGATGCCTTCGGGGATCCTCTGAATGCCAGGCTGGCACCGGGACGCGTCGGGCGCCGCGGTGACACTGGCCGGAGGAACGTTACCTCCAGCCCGGAGCACGATCAAACAATCAGAGCAAAGGCATCTAACCAAATCCTCCCGCCACCCTGGGAGACCACCCAGCAGCACAGCCGTTATCTGCCAGGGTGAGTGTTTACCAATAACGGGAACCAGCTTGCTGTTTTACTGCGAGCTTTATAAGGATAAAAAGAAGGGCTGGGCTTGAGCAGCTCTGAGACGCTGGGACATAGGCCGGCCATTTGCTCAGGCTGCCTAAGCCCCAGCTCAGCTGGGATAAGCTATCTGCTCTGATTGTTTAACAATTCCTCCTCCTTGCTCCCTCCAAAATTCCCTCCAAATCCTATTTAACACCCGCCTGCCTCTCTCAGCCCCTGGCACCCCCAAATGCACCAGGAGGAGAGGAGTTTACTGACTGCTGTGGGCAGAAAGCTGTCAGGAAGGGAGAGGGGTGACACGGGCTGAAGGAACGCCAGCCACAGCTGGGACAAGACAGGGCAGGATGGAGACCAGCCCCACGGCACGAGACACAACTGGTTCCAGACCACACTGTTGGGCACAGAGAGAGGGAGCTGGCATGGAGGGCCATCCCGTGCTGGGGGAGAGGGGAAGCCCCCGCCGTAGCACTGGTCCTACTCACCGATCAGGGGCACCACCAAGATGAATTTCCTGCAGTCCAGCAGTGTTATCAAGCTGCTGAGGTGGTCGATGAAACCATTGGTGTCTGGGACCAGGAAGACAGGTCTGATCTCCAGCTCCATCTGCCTCATTTGACTCTGGTCTTTCAGCACGGCCTGGAAGAGAAGGACACATGATGAGTAAGTAGGATGTCAGCCCTATGACCTGTGGACCTCGACAGCAGAAGATAAGCCTGGCTGGCACGCACACCTCCTGCAGCAAGGACGTTGTGTGAAGGGCACTGGCAGGAGGCTGCGTTCATCCCACCTGCACCTCAAACACCAACTCTTGCAGATCCACAGTGCACACATGAGTGGGATGGCAAAAGCCTCTAAGACAGCCCTCTCCTAGGAGAACGGCCCTGTCCAGGCTCTGGGGAGAACCAGGACCAGCCTTGAAAATGGAGGTGTTTTGGGAACTGTCCCATTTACGGGGCTGGCAGTTGCCAGGACTATCTGCACCGGTGCCAAGAGACCAACCCCAATACAAAACAGCGAGGAGAAAAGGGGGCTGAAGGGAGTGGGATCTGGGACTCCAGATGGAAACAGCTCAAGGTGACAACAGCCAAAACAAACCACTTTGGGGCACACAGGTTCTGCCAATGACATCCTAACACAAAGACCCCAAGGAAGCAACAGGAAGGGAGGTCTGTGGGGTGAGGATGCTTGTCTGAGTATCTCACTCACTGTCTCACCAGCTCCCGCACATGCCTTGCCTTTTCTGACTTCATCCAGCTGGGAAACCAGGTGGGTTCCAGCCCTGGAAACCCACAGCACTGTCCTTGGCTGAGCCCTTCACACCCGCTGGAGACCAGAGGTGCTCACACATACATGGGAAGGGTCTGTTGGCAACCCTGCGGGGTTGCACCTGGATCTCTGGACAATGCCAGATGCCAAAATGGGACCCAAGAGCTCACACATTACATTTGATGCTATCGAAGGACTTGGGCTCTTTAGTAAGTCACAGGCTTAAAAAACTCAGGATGCTATTCTAGTGCTTCCTCTGCTTAAAAATAGCTTCCCTGGATTTGCTGATGTTTGTTGCCTCTAATAGGAACTGGTCACCCACGGAGCACAGCAGCACTGTTGTGGAACACATTCACCATGCAAACCCTTGCGACAGCGGGCTTGCACCCACAAGATGTGCCCTGGGGACAGGAGGTGACTGCTGACCCTGTTCTGCCCAATGTCACAGGGAGCTCCCCCTGCCCGGGGTGAGGATCTGAACCCTCCTGCAGCCAAGCCAAAGCCTCGGAGGCACCCTGGAACGACGAGCTGCACGGGCCAGCAGTGGCCATGGAAAGAAGTGGTTTTTAATCCATTTCCAAGTGTTGTCATCTGGCTTTAAATCAAGGCGACTTGATGCTGCCACCTCCCACAAGTGTCTCCA
Source organism: Athene cunicularia (assembly GCF_003259725.1). NCBI lineage: Eukaryota > Metazoa > Chordata > Aves > Strigiformes > Strigidae > Athene > Athene cunicularia. The sequence continues at coordinate 5,696,964 of NW_020799124.1, read as the reverse complement.
GGCAAGGCAGCAACCAGAATCTCACCACGTGCTTCCCACCCGCCTCCTGGCAGCGTCAGTCCCAGGGCCGCAGCTCCCATCGACCTTGAGGGGAGACGGGCAGAGCGGGGAGCATGCCAGGTCCCTTCTGCTGCCATCCCGCATCGCTCAGGGGCAGCTACAACGGCACCAAGTGTCCCTGGGCAGTGCAGATGCTGCCAGGGCCGGCCACACGCCAGGTGCCATCCCTGCCTGCACTCTGCCTTCACCCCGGGAGGTGCTGGCACACCCCAGTGGCACGGGAACCCCGTGGCAATCTTGCACGGCGCTGCTGCTCACTGTGAGGAGGGCGGCAGATGGGGTCTCGCCTTGGGTTTTTGGGGTGTGGGAGGAGATGCTCATCCCTGGGAGGCACTGGGCTCTGCAGAACTCCACCAAGCTCCACCTGCCACAGGGAGATGGAGAAGGGCCCCGTCGGCCAACGCAGAGACCCAGAGCAAAGCAGCACGTCCCTTGTGCGGCGGCCAAAGAGGTTGACAACCCTGAACTTGCAGGAAGGGGGGTGGCAAAACTACACGGCCTCAAATGGCTGACGACAGTCCCATATGAGCAAGGGCTGGTGGCAGGAGGGGACCCCCGCCTGCACCCCAATACAGCTCCCCGACCGCAGGGCTCACCCCGGCCCACGCAGGCAACCTCAGGAGCGCGGCGCAAGCGGGAAGCTCACCTACCCCTCCGTCTGGAGGCGCGGGGGTGACGGCGGGGACGGGGTGGGGCAGTACCCTCGTGTGTGGCATTTGCCCCGGCAGCTTTCGCAGGCCGTACCCAGCCGATTCCTGGCAGCCGCGAGCGACGCCTGTGCCGGCCGTCACGTCCCATTCCGCTCGCCGGGCCGCCCGGTGAGAGAAGGACACAGGATGCGCCGGGAGTGAAAGAGCGAGGTCGGCGGGGAGCGTGCCAAGTCCCCGCGCACAGCTCCGGGCCGCTCGGGGAGCCAGAGGGAAACTCGCCTTTGCAGAGTTCAGAGGCCGGCAGTGAGATTTATTTTTGTTTGTGTGAGTAAAAGGCTGCAGAAGCCTCCGGCCAAGGGGTTTCGGGGGGGAGAGGAGTGGCCTGTGATTCATGCCGACGCTGGCTGGCCCCGCGCCAGAGATGAAAGGGAGCCCATGTGCGGGGAACCGGGGAGGCGAGCGCCGCGTTAACCCTTCTGCCGGTCCGTGGGGCACGGTCCCGCGGGGAGGAAGGAGAGCGTGGGGATGTGGATTGGGATGCCTGTGTCTGGGGCCTGGATTCCGTGCCACGACCACTGCCAGAAATGAGCTGCTGGTCCCACTGTGCCTCAGTTTCCCCGATGTGAGGACAGGGAGAAGGTGGCCCAGGCGCCCTGCCGGGAGGTGGGGTTTGAAGGCCCTGGGGAGAGTGGCGCAGTAAAAAGAGTGGAGGTACAGCCTCACCTGGGCCCAAGTGCTTTAGGATGGCCAGAATTTAGTCTTGTCTTATTAGGGTTAAAGTCACTGCACAGCAGGGGACCTCTGAGGCTGGGAGGGTCCCTGCTCCCCCCAAGGACAGGCAGGTCCCCTTCTCCTGCCTCTTGCACCTGCACACTGTGGCCATCAGAGCTGCTCCCCCCACCAGCCCCCTGCCCATCCTGCTGCTCTGGCCAGGGGGGCTTCTCCCAGGAGCTGGGCGGGAGCTGGAGGTGGCTCCCCCGGCTGCCCCAGCTGGTGGCAGCACTGAGATCAGACACTCCTGCACACACAGTCCCAAATTCCCAGCTCGTCCATCAGCTGGGATCACCTGGGGGATTCCCCGGAAGCCGGTGCCTGGCTGAGGGCTTCCAGTGTGGGCAGGGGACCGGTCCCCCGCGAGCCAGGCTACCAGGTGGCACTTTCTGCAGAGTGCCGGGGGGAGACCTGAGGGTCTCCACCTCAAGCACAGAAAAGGAGGGGGCTCCACATCGACTCCTGGGATTCCACACACACACGCTGGAGCTCCGCTGCCCGTGGTGCCGGGCTGGCAGAGAGGTCTGGAGCCAAAGCGTGGCAGAGCCGAGTGCCGCGCTGCCGTCGGGATGGGTCATACGGGGTCACACCGCTCTGCCAGGACGGATGGGCTGTCACCATCCTGCCACCACTTCTCCTGCCCCGACCTCCTCTCCAACCACGGGGAAACCCAGCGCCGCTGCCCCTTCCAGCCCCGTGTGCTCCGCGGGGATCGGAGGCGGATTTTCCAGAGCCGAGAACAATGCCTTTCTAGTCTCTGCTCGAGGGCTTCCTCCTCCCAAGGTTCGTCTCCAGCGTCTTCCTCAGAAGTAAACGTGCCCCGTGCCTGGTAGCAAAGCGGGGCCGCCGCCGTGGCGGAGCCGCCGTGGGTGGGTGTGCGTTTTCCGCAGCCGGCAGGCACCCGCTCCCAGGCAGGTGCGTGTCGGCGCGTGTGCACCCGCGGCATTGTTCCTGCGCGCCGAGGAGAGCGTGAATGGGATACGGCTATATTTAGCCACTTACTCACACTACCGCCACAAAGGAGCGGCTGCATCTTAAGGGGGCGGCCGTTCCGTGGGCTCAGAAGGGACAGGAGAGCGGCTATTTTGGGAAGACATGTCATAATTGGCCGCCCCGGTTAAGCTGCTTCTGTAATGCTGAGCAAAACAATAGCAGCATCCAGAGGAAGAGCCTGTTATGTTTCAGGTGGGATGTTTTCAACCGGTCAGGAAACTCGACCGCTCCCAGTGCACAGCGGCGGCACAAAGGACAGGGGACGCTGAACAGCATGGACCAAGGGCCTGGCCAAGCAGCGGGGGCGGTGGGAGCGTGCGGCGGGACCCGGTGCTGGCTGGGGACACAGCCCTGCCGGAGAGCACTGCCTGTGCTGGCAGCGCCACTGTCACCTCCTCTTGCCTACCTGCCTGCCTGGCCTCTCGTCCCCCCAAATATCTGGGTAGCACCAAGGTACGGGCCTGGTCTCTCACCCCACACCGACGCGTTGCTGCTGTCGCCAGCCTGTGGCATGGGGCTGGCAGGCGGCTCTGTCCCAGCCTGGGCAAGCGGTGAGGGCAGAGGCAGGGTGGCAGCAGAGCCAGGGAGCAGGAGCCAACCCATAACTCAGGGCCAGGCAGCAAACAGCTGCCTCCTCCCAACCACGGCTGCCTCCTCCCAACCAGAGCTGCCTCCTCCCAACTAGAGGTGCCTCCTCCCAACCAGAGCTGCCTCCTCCCAACCAGGGCTGCCCAGGGACACAAGAGGTTATGACCCAACCCTGCTCTGGCCTATCTGCCCCGCCTCAGAGTGATGGTTTTGGGCTCCCAGCTCATGAAGAGCTGAGCTCTCCTGTTCACTCTGGTGCTAGCCAAGCGCCACCCGCATTTGCCATCTACCCCGCGTGGGCCCATACTGCCCTGGTAGCTCAAGCCACCGTCCTGCACACATCCAGCCAGGGCAGGGACCAAAGGAACACTGAGAAACCCAAATCCCCCTCGAGGTGTAAATGCGACCCCAGCACTGACTGTGGTTGGGAGCTACAACAAAGACCTGCAGGGCTGCACCGCCAGCTGATGCAGGGCAGGTAAGCAGCAGCAGCAGTGAACTTAGGACAGGTGAATGACCGCCATCAGCAGCAGAGTCAAGTTACAAGAGGTGGGGAGCACAGCAAAGACAGGGAGATAGTGCAAGAAAGCCTGCTGGGGAGATGGGAGTGAATTTAGCTGCAAGCACAACTCAGCATGGCCCAGGCGAGGCTAAGACACTGCACTCCCCCCAGGCACAGAAAGAAAATGGATGGCCAAGACACGAAGGCTTTGCCCTGGCTCACTGCCTGCACCACCAGACTATACGGGAGGCACTGGTGGCACCTGGGCTCTCTGGGCCCCAAGACCCCCCCACAGCACAGGCACAGCCACATGGCCACGCGTGGAGAGTGGAGGCTCTCGGCTGTGCTGAGACAGGAGCCGCATCTGCCACACTCGGATGAATATGTGGAGCTGTGGCTTGTCCCCAGGACAGCGAAAGTGGGACTCAGAGCGCCAATGCGTGAACTCTGTAGGTGAGCAGTAAGAGAAATGGGCTGTAACAGGGAAGGCAGAAGGTCCCCAGGTCCCAGGAAATACAAAATCTCTTGTGAAGATCAGGAAGGTCAAGGACCACAGGCCAAGACAGGGAAAGTGGAGGGGGTGGATGCTGAGCTGGCTCTGACCTGGCCTCCCCAGGCAGCGCCTTCCACCCGAGCTCCTCCAGCCCTGGCTGCGTGGTCAGTACCAGGGCAAGCACACATGTTCTGCTCCAGGCTGTTCCCAGCTTAGCTACGGGCTGGATGACTTTACCAAAGCCCCAAGGACTTCTCCTCCACCCCGCTCCTTCAGACTCCAACTGCACCTCAGCTCTCAGCTGTGCAGCCCCTGAAGCTGCCCACACCCTCGTTTTGACCTCTCTCCGCCTGCGAGCATCGGCCCCAGCACGGCTGCGGAGGAAGGGAGGAGCATGCCGGGGGGAGAAAGCCCCTGACAACATCAGGCAGCCCCCACTCTCCCCGCAGAATGGGCAGCGGCCATCCCGGGGGCCCTGCTGCAGCTGGGCTAGTCGCCGGGGCCGGGATCTGCTGCACGCTGCCCTCCCCGAACATGTGCAGTTCCTGTTTGCTGTGTCTGTACAAGGCAGTGGGAAGTGGGGAATTTACTTACACCTCCCGCTTAACAACCCTGGGAGGCTGGAAGGCTTCAGGCCGCTTTAATTTACAGCCCATCTCTCCAATCTCTCACTCGTTCGCTGCTGCTTTCTTCCTCCTTGTATTAATGTGACCCAGGTACCTGCCAACAATAATGGACTTGCTTGCGGGGGCGGCCCCTCCCTCCCGGCGCAACTTCTACCTTCGCCTTGATATGAATTGCTCAAAATTCAAATGAAAAAGAAAAAAGGCAAAAATCTGAAAGGTTGGGGTGGGTTTGGAAAAGCGAAGCGCAGTGGTTCTGGGCCCGGCGCCAGTAGCCGGAGGGTACACATGTGCACGCTCTCCCAGTAGGGCCTTCAGCAGCCCTGTTTTACAACCACCTCGGCACACACTGCAGAGTTCACGCATATGGCCAGACAGATGTGTCTGGCTTACGTTCAAGGCTGGAAAATGAAGAATTATGGAAGTGAAGGGCCCTGGGCATTAGAGAGGGCGGAGGTGAGGGGGAGGGGAGCCAGGGAGAATTTTTCCTCTGCTGAGAAATCCTCATCTGGGCTGCGAGGCTGGAGGAAGAGGGGTTGTGAGCGACGAGGCAGCCAACAGCCATGCATGTGAGATTGCTCTTAAAGCAACAGTGTGCACCGCCAGGCATCTGCTCCCAGTCCAACCAGTTTACTTCATCAGCTCCCACTGGGAAATATGCTCAAATCAGGCCAGGGCCACGACAAGATCACCTGTCTCCCATCTGTTTGTCCCCATCACGATGGCAACGCGGCGCTCTGGCTGCAGCAGCCGTTCACAGACTATTTTTCCTGCTGCTGGCTCCCGCGTGAACTCTGCCGTTCACGTCCCACCCTCTCCTCTGTCTGCCTGTGCCCCACTGCACAGGAAAGCTGATTTCTCGCTGAACCTTGCTGCCACAGAGCATCTGCCCTGGGTGGGGGGACAGCTTGCTGCCTGGCACACGCTGCACTACAGCCATCAGCTAAAGCATTCCCCTGCCAGGGCTCTTGGGTGTGCTGGCAGCTCTGTGGAGAAGCTGTGTCTGGCTTCATGAGGGTCCCAGGAGTCTCCAGAACATTCATCTCAGGGCCTGGCAGGGCAGATCTTACCCTGGGCGGGGACAGCAACACTGATTTTGCTTCCAAAGGGTGAAGGCTAAGCTTGCTGTTGTGTTTCAGAGAGGCGGCACAGGGTACCTACATCTGGGAAGCTCCAGGTGCTGTGAGACATCCCGAGAGGCCACTGGCCCTCAGTGGGGCAGGGAAAGGGCTGCGCACCATCGGCACAGTGAGGCAGGATCAGCCCATGGACCAAAGCAAAGCAGCTCCTCAGCCAGCTCGGGCACTGCAGTTGCACAGCCTGTCCTACCTGAATCTTGTCTTCACGACGCTGCTGCTCAGCTACTTTCCTGGCTAGGGCTTGCTTCTTGGCTCTGAGCTCCTTGATGTCCATCTCTCCTCCGCTGCCTTCAGCCTCGGAATCATCTTCAAATGCCTCAATCATCACATCATCTTCCTTCTTCCAGGAAATGCAGAAAGACAAAAAACAAGGAGAGGAGTCATTGTAAGGGATGCTGGTGGCAAGGACTGTGATTGTTCTGCTCTCCCCCTTCCAGCAGAAAAATCCCTGACAGGCATAGTCCATCACTGCTTGCTGATGGATGACTATTTCTAAACATCCAAAAGAAGCAAGCAAGCAAAATAAATAGCAAACACCCAGGAAGTGACAAGGTGAGACAAGAGATAATGGGGCAGGGAAGGCAGTGACCAGGCAGGGCAGGGGCAGCCCTGCTTAAAGCTCTGTTCTAAAATCAAACCCTCTTCCTCACCTTGGAAAACTCTTCCCACAGCCTTGGGTGAGTCACTGGTGTTTTATAAGCTTCAGTTCTGTAACACCATGTTATTTCCCTGTCTCTCTGCTTTGCCCAGCTGTTAAGGCTGCACATCCCTCAGAGCAAATGCTGCTTCTCCCCACCTGCCTGCACTGGGGCTGCACAACGCTGCTCTAACACTGCTGCCTCATCCGAGGATCGGCACACACGCTGATCATCTTGAGAGGAAACTTGGATCCATGAAGCCAGGAGACCAAAGAGTCTGTTCCCCTTCTCCTTTTTGATCTCTGAATAGGCCAGAGAGATTCCTGCACCCACCCCAAAACTTCCAGCTGGGCTGGAACAGATGTTTTAGGAGGAGACCATTCAATCTTGATTTTAAAGCTCCACATGATGGAGAAACCACTCAAGGTCAGTAATTTCAATGGTTAATTATTTCCTCTGTAACATTTGCATCCTACATCTTTGCCATGCTCCTCCTGGCCAGGAACCTTGTCTTTGCTGAACTCAAGTTCAGTTGCCTGGTCCTCCAACCTCCTGCCTGCACAGGCACTTCTGGACCATGTTGCATCTTCACCCTCTCCTGGAGACCCTTCCCTGGCTCTCCCCACCAGGAGGTCTGCAGACCCTTCCCAGTATGCCTCCTCTACCTGAACTGGAGACCCCAGAATGAGCCATGCTGTTCCTCTCCCAGGTGAAGGCTGAACTGGCCTTTCCCTATGCACCCAAATCTCTGTGACCCCAGAGGGTGAGAGGTGGTGGCTGATGTCCAACTGGGGATCAGCCACAACCCAGTTCTGTCCCCAGCTTCGCTGCCATCCCCAGTGGCTCCCTGCCCAAAGGGGAGACCATGAGTCCCTGTTCCTCAACATGCCTGCACACACGTGCTGCTGCACCTCTGCCACTGCCGCTGCCCAGCCTTCTTACCTTGCCCAGACCCCCTTGCACCCAGCGCAGCAACCACGGGCCTTCCCAAGCCCTGCCATTACCGATCTCCCCACCTCTGCACAAAAGCCAAGGGTTCTGATGGGGCTGGGAAGAGATCCCAAGTGGCACCTGGGCAGAAAGACCTGCTCTGAGCCCCCAGGGGGCTGCAGGGGATGGATCCTGCACAAGAGGATGGATAAAAGCATCGCTACACTCCCTGCCCTTGTGCAGGCTGCCGTGGCACGTGTCAGCAGGAGGGACTCGGGCAGGAGCTTGCAGTCTTAATTTAGAACAACCCCAGCACTGCACAGTTGCATACTCAATCATTTCACCCAAACCGCCCACCCGCCTGGCCACAGAACCATGTACTCTCCTCTCCTTGTGACATTTTAGCCATGGGAAGGAGGAAGATGGAGCCCTCAGGCTCACTTCCCTCTTCCAGGACAGCCTGGACCACAGGAATGGGGGGATGCTGCCAGAGGGACAGCATCACACTAGGGCCTTGGGAAAAAGCCTGTGTCAGATGCAGACCTGCTGTGGTGGGTCGGGATCTGCTTGCCCAGACAAGTGATGGTGGTCACGCTGACGAGCTGGAAGCTCTCTTGCGATCAGAGCCCAAGGAGGAAGCTACAGGGTTGTGCAATGAGCTCACAGAGGTTCCCACAGCTGAGCAAAGACTGTGTGGACGGAGCAGGAGGGAGCTATCCTCCATACTGTGTTACTTCATAGCAGAAATTGGAAGGACTGACCCAAAAGGAGGGTTTTGGAGAACAGGACTGTCCCTGTCATGACACTGGATAAAACCTGAAGATCCTCCCATATCACATGGTTTTGGTGGTATCAACTTGAAAACCTCCTGAACCTTCCCCAGAAAAGGACAAGGATCCAAGTCTCCCACCTTACAGAGACATCACTTGCTGTCTGGGGTTTTGCTCTGAGCCCTAGTGCAAAAAAACCCACCTAAAATCTGTCCCCTGCTCAGCCGGAGGCAGCTGCTGGGACAAAGAGGGTCCTGAGCACATCCTTGCTCTGGGTGCCACTGGCTGTCACCTCCCTGGGACACGTGGGGCCACGGGCCACCCACTGCTGGCAGAGGCAAGGTGCTGTCCCCTGCACGGGGCGACACCCCCCTGTCTCTTCCGCGCCTGGCCCCGGCACAGGGAGGGGACCTGGAGCGAGTCTGGGCAGTGCTGGGCCACCCAGCTCCCTGCTCCCAACGCCCCTGCCCCTCTCTCCTGTTTCCCTGGCCTTTCCGACTGCAAGATTAAACAGAAGAAAAGAGTCAACCTGCAGAGCGGCTGGCAGGGCCCTTAAACACACACACGGAGCCTGGAGTGAAGCAAGGCCTACAGGAACAAGCAAGGGCAGAAAAACAAGAGTTGAATTCCTTAATCACATCAGGATGTGAGAGGCAGGGGAGGGACGGGGCGCCAATGTCAGCTCTTCCTGTACGTGTGCTGGAGGCTGGAGCTCAGGCCTCCGCCGCAACGAGCTCCACGGCTATAAACTTGATCCTGAAGCTGAACCCTGACACCCCCTCGCCCACCTCCTCTCCCGGAGCCGCGGTGCTGCACGTTATTAAAGCTCCCCCCCGGCTTTGGGTATGAAAAAGCAGCATCTGGAACTCATAGCAGCGGGCGAGATAGAGGCACGCGGGTTGGACTGGCAGGAAAGGGCATGAGCAAAGTACACTCGGGAGACAAGGGCTGTGCACCATTTGCCCCCCCCGCCTCCCCCCATAAAATGCACACGCAGCTATGCTGGCTATAAATAGCGGGAGCTGCAGGGCAGGCAGAGGCTGGGCCCCACAGGGGTGATTCTTCCTTCACCGAGGCGCGCTCTTCCCGCACGGTACCTGATCTTCCAGTTGTTTTCCCTCTTGGCTTCCCATTTCCTTTCCCATGGCGTCTGGGACGGGTGCCACTGACACATATTTTCCACCCTTGAATGCCAGCAAAGGCTCTTCTTGTCCACAAAGGGCTTCCAGGAAATACTTCAGAACTGTGACCCTCTTGCAGTTGGCTGCAATAACCTACAGGGTGAGGACGAGGGGGTTGGGGAGAGGGAAAGGAAAACAAAGTCAGTGCAAAGGGAAGGCGGATGGGCAACGGCCAGGGGGAAATGTTTGGGGCTAGAAGGCCCAGTGGGATGCAGGCAGCTCTGCACAGCACCGTGGGGATGTGAGAGGTGCCCCTCTTCTTCTAAACAGGGATGGAAGAGGTTGGCCATGCCTCATAGCCCACTGTCCCCAGGGAAAAGGAGGCAAGCGAAGTCAGGACACCCAGCACTGATCTGTGTCCTGTCCCGTCCCGTTACGTGCACCCCAGGGCAGTGGGGCTGCTGGGGGGGCAGCCAGCCCTATGCCCAGCCTCACCAAATGGGGGAAAGTCCTGCTGAACCATGCGAGATGAATGATGTGGCCCATCCTTACTGTTTTGTTTCAGCTCCCGTTGCCAGATTCCGCCCCCCCAAGCTGGGGAGCAATGCAGGTGTGAGAGCAGGCGGGTGGGGGCATTTGAGAAAAGCTGAGCCCCTCCTTGTCTCCAGCTCGACCCCGTCCCACGGGCCCATCGCATGGACCAACTGGGGAGCCCCATCAGGGAGGCTGGGACGGATCTGGACAGAAGGAAACTCAATAGCTTGGGTAATTATCCAATTTATGAGGCTCTCAAATGGAGTTTCCAGAGCACGGGAGCCCGGTGCCTCTGCGGCCCCGTCCTGCACGGCACAGCCTCTGCTGGCGTCTCCGCCACAGCCGGCCTCGGCTCAGCCTGTGTCCCCTCGCAGCGGGGCTCTGCACCTGCAGAGCTCTCCCCCGGTGCTTCCTGCTGACCGGTGTCACTCCCAGGGAGCAGCAGATTTATAGGGAGAAAGTCAGCAAATGGGGGCTGGAAGTGCTACATGCTATGGAGACAAAGTCCTCGTTGATGCCTGAGTTCCTCCTGCCCCCCCCCAACCAACCTGGTTTTGCTCTGCTCAGACAGAGCAAAGCAGCCGCAGAGACCCCCATCCTAAAGGGTCCCTGCAGGCTCCCAGGGCCGGGATCCTGACGCTGTGGAGAGGGCCAGACCCCATACAGGTGACCCAACCAGGCGCCTCACAGCCTGGGACGCTGCCTGCTTGCCCCCCGCGATACCGACACCGCACGCCCCGGCCCTGGCTTGGCAGAGACCAGCTTGTCATCTTCGTGCCGTTGGCCTGTGGACGTGCCTTGGACAGGACCGTGCCATGGCGAGCGGAGGGCTGGCAGCGGCCTACGGCCCTGCTGCACCAGGCTGCCGAGAGAGGAAACTTCTGCTCTTCCACAAAGCTGCCAGTTTCCTCTCTGCGGGCTAATTTTAACCACCGTGTCGCTGTAGTGCGTGTTAAAAACCTGACCCTCCTCTGACCTCCAACCTTCCACCCTGGCTACTGCCTGAGCGAGGCGCCCTCATGCCCCAGCAGCCAGGGCTGCCTCTGTTCGAAGCTGCCCCCCCGTCCCTGGCACCCTGCATCCCCCTATACCTGCACCGACGGGCAGAGGGGGAGGCGAAGTCCCTTCCTCCCTGCGAGAGGCAGTTGCTGAGAGGTGGTGCGAGCAGGATGATTGCAAGAATGTAGTATTTGAGGGAGCAAGGGACTCATAACTACTGATTCTGCTTCTAAAAAACGTCCTACGGGACAGAGGTGAGCAAAGGACGAGGTGAGGCAGGCTCAGCAGCCCTGGGAGCAGGTCAGGCTGCTGGGGATCCTCCTCCCTGGGACAGCCCTTTGCTGCTTGGGACATCCAGCCAGGAGCAATCCCAGCAAGTGTCACCACAGGAACATTTCCATCCTCCTGGCTCTCCTTTAGGAATGATTCTGTGCAGGGGAAAGTCAGAAGGAAAGAGAACAAGAGCAAAGTGGGAATGGCTGTCATGGGAAACATCCCTCCCGAGAGCTCCGGGCTGCAGCAGCCCCGGGGGAAGTGGTGGAAACCTCAGTGCCTGCTTCATCACTAGCTCAACAGGCTAACGCTGTGGAGACCCGGCCTGACTCATACAGGGTGACTTCAGCCTGGGGATTTTCCAGTCTTGGTATCTGCAGTTCTCTCGTGCCCAGGCTGCTGGGTGAGTGAAGCGCCTGCCACTGCCGGCACAGCTGCCAGCAGCCAGGGGCTGTGGGATGCCAGGATGCAGCCGACACGGGAACTGCTTGGCTAGGCAGGGAAGAGATGGGCATCCCATCCTGACACCATTCCCGAGAGATTTCTCAAGACGCCTCTAGAAATAAAAGCCATCGCATCTAGTTTAGGATCCATGAGGTTTTCATGTATTGCATGAAGGGCTGGGCGCTGACACAGCTGCAGCGCAGCCATCTCTGCACAGCAAAGGCTTAAATCTCCCTGTCAGAGCCTCCTGGACTGGGAATGATCAGGCATATTGCAGAAAAACTCCCTTCGCTCATGGCTAGGGCTGGGGACAAGGGCAGGTGGGTTCGCTCCTTCCTCCCCTGAAGAAGAAACAAGTAGGAAACACCAGATTTCCTGCCAAGCCAGCACAGCCTGATGCTGAAATTCAGCTCATCTGCTGGGGAGAAAAGAGCCCAACTGAAGGTCCATGACATAATGCCACAGCAACTCGTCTCATGAACACATTTTTCCAGCCCACATGAATGAAAAACAGGGAAGGAGCAAATGCTCTGCACATTCCCGTCACGTGCAGCCCCGCTCGAGGAGGACGCGGCAGAGCCCCGGGCTGCCGGCAGCCAGGCTGACCCCGCCGCGGGACACTCAGCCTCAGCGATGCTGGGAAAGAAGTGACCTGTGACTGGCACCCAGGTCTCTCCCAAACGGCAGAGCAGGACCTTGCATGGCGCAGAGCAATCTGCTTTTGTCAGAAACTTCCTGTTTCGGAGTGGAAACGTGAGTGCCCATGGCAGCGCCAGGATGCCCGGGGCAGCGGGGATGGGTCACAAAAGCACTCGCTGGCTCACGTGGAGATTCCTCACTGCCAGAGTGGAACATGGTGAGAACTCCAGGAGCTGTGTCCACCCTTCCTGAATGAATGGTCAAGCACAAAATGACACCGTGTCGATGTATCTGGTGATGTGGCAGCAGACATTCCCCGTCCCTGGTGGGGAATACAACCATCCCGCGCATGCCCTTCCCCCTCCGGCCGTGCAGTGAGACAGCAGGAACTGAAAGCCTGACTTCAAGTCATCGCTGGGTATTAAAATAGGCCTGACACGCACACAGCCGCTCTCAAAGGAAAACTGAAACTGAGAATTGCTGAAGTGGTCTGGTGCCCCTGTCCGTGACCCAGGCTCAGTTCCCTAGAGGTGTGAGCGACCGAGGCATCGCTGAGCCCCTCGCCACCGCGGTGCCTCTCGGGGACACGTGGCTGAGGACCAGGCGTGGGGCGGAGGTGGCTTCGGCTGCAGCAGCCCGGATCACCAGACTGATTCCATCAAGCCAGGAGACGAGAGGTTTCTAATCTCCTGCTGCATCAGACAGGCTAACCACCAGCTCCCAGCACCAGCCACCCACCAGCGGGCTGGCGGCTGCTAGGGCACGCTGACGAGGCTCATTAGCACTCCGACTGCTAATTCATGGGTCATACATTAACATACTAATCATTGAGTAAGACACAGCAGGACACACATTAACACACACTAACTGCCTGTAGAGACCCACTGGGCTGCGCATTAACCGCACCAGCTGTTGTACTTTCAAAGCCATTTTGCAGTGCCAGTGTCACCCGGACCCTGCGTGTGTCACCTGCCAGTGGCGAGCAGGGTCCCCAGATGTAATGAGAGGTCCCCAGATCTAACAAAGCTGATCCCCTCTACGGTCTTGGCTGTATTTTCTCCTGCAGATAAAAGAGGATGAAGGGAAAAACTTCCCCAAGGAAGTTGTGTGCTGCTCTTTAGCAAGAAGAGGGACAGAGGGGACAGATGGATGCAGGGTGGCCGGCACCTGGTCCGAAGGAGGCGCAGCCCCAACACCAGCACGTGTCCTCCAAAAGATTTAAGGGCAGGGGAGGGGGTCTGAGAGCTGTGAGCACTGGGCCCGGGGGACACATGCACCTGGTGCTGCTGGGGTGACACCACCAGAAACCAGCCATGGTCTCGCTTTGGGTCAGAGGCGCGCCTGGAGCCGGGGGGGGCAGCCCCTCTGTCCCCCACCCTGGCCTCGTGGCCCTGCTGCTCCACACACGGCTCTCCCGCAGCTAAGCAAATCGCTGTCACACCCACCGCCGCCTTCAATCAACTTTTACAACTTGTTAATTTTACGCAGCGTCCTAAAGAGCAAATAACTGGGAGGCAGGAATGCAGGCTCCTTCAGCTAGTCCAAAGAGCCTGCGGCAGCCAAGCCAGCTGGCCAGGGGAGCCCTGCTCGGCTGCGGGGACCTGCCACATCCCGGGGGGGGTCTTGGTCTGGAGTGGGCTGCCCTGTGCCTGTGGCAGCCTCTGGCAATGCCACACTGTTGCCGTGCTGTGTGCAGGGACCCCGGCAGCTTCTCTCTCAGCAAAACCTTAGACTCTGCAAGCAAACAGGAGGCAGCGGCTTCGGAGAAGGTTTTGCTTGGAGGATGGGCTGCCATTGCCGGCTCTGCATTCCTGTGTGCGAGGGGGAGACACGAGCACATCCTGACAGCTGGATTCAGAAGGGGAAAAGGACATGAGAAGTTTGAGTCATGGCATGGAGAGATCCCATCCCAGATTCGGAGATGGGAATGGAATAGAACCGGGACTCAGAGCCAAGCTCCAGCAAAATCCAGCATGGGAATAACACTGGTTTTGCCACATCGGTTTAAAAATGGCTTAGCTGAAGTAGCTGAATGATGCTGAAACCAAGTGAGCCCCAAACAATCTAAACCACGCAGCATCTACATGGGCCAGCTGAAGCATTTGCACTGACCCTACTAAAACATCCATGCAGGCTAAATGCCTCCCAGTGCCCTGTGCGACTCCTCCCATCCCCAGGGAGGCAGCTCGGAGGGCGGCCCAGCGTGCTGGAGGAGGAGCACAGAGCAAAGCGACGGGTTTGGTCTCGTCCCTCCTGGGTTTTCATCTCACAGGCTCGCACAAAAGCTAGGCTGAGTTTAACCCTGGACTTATCCACAGCCCAGCTTCTCTGGGCTTGTTCCTCAGTCAGGATGTGGCCCAAGGTGCTCCTCGACCTGCCCAGCCCCAAACACAGCTTGGAGGGGTTTGGCCACCTGGGCAGGGAGGACTGAAGCGTCCGTCACGGCTGGGCAGCAGTGCTCGCAGCTGGATCGCAACCCTGGATTCTGCAGCTGAGAGCTGACTGCAGCCACAGCTTCTCTCAGAGAAACTTCTCGATTTTGACTAATTCCACAAGCAGGCTACGTGGACATGGCTCCCACGTGCCTGCAACTCTGTGTGTGACCCAAGAGAGCAACTGTGGCTGCAAAGCCACAAAGTGGGGCCCAAAGTGAGGCACCACTGGTTCCAGTGTATCTCGCTGCTGCCCAGGCTCTGCAGGACACAGTGCCAGCACGGGCAGCACCCAGCACCAACCCGAGAGCATGTGTGGGGAAAATATCCACCACATCCATATCTGATGCTCCATCAGAGCAGAGAGGTCCATCAGAAAACACCTAGGCAAGACAGAGAAGCTCAGAAGAACCACTCCAGTTGTTCTTCCCCATTGCCACTGCTGGAGAAGCACTTTCTCTGCAACGCAGGGGCTCCCCAAAGAGAAAGCGTAGCCATGTCTTAGCCAAACCCCTCCCAGCACCCTGAGCCTTGCAGAGGCACGGTTCCAGCCTCTGCACTGGGGCACAGGGTCTCCGACGAGTCATCGGAGCAGATGTGCTCTTGGCCTGGCAAACGCCTCCGTCTTTCCAACCTCGGCCACGTAGCTCAACCACGACAGGCCTTTTTAAAACTGGAAAGCAGCATGGAAAGGGAGCCAACTGCCCACCATCACGAGGGTTTGCTGGGCTAAGGTCAGCACTGCCTGTCCCATGTGTGATGCAAAGAAGACACACGGACGATATAAAGGTGCTAAGCAATAGATCTGAGCTGAGTCATCCCATTTCTGGTGTCAGACTGGAAGAAGCCCCGAGTAGCCTGCAGAGATTCCTACCATGAAGGTCCTTAAACTACACCCAAGGCACTGGTACCTGTCACCCCTGGCAGCTGTAGGACATGAAGGTGAGACCCAGTGACACAGGGGGAAGCTGTGAGCAATTCTGGGGCTTGGAGCCTGCCCTCAGCAAGCCCTCCCCAAAGGAGGGGATCCCTGCACGAGCACACCGAGGGCACAGCCCTCCCCAGAGCTGTCTGTCTGCCAGGGGCCAGTTCTCTCTCTCTGACTGGCACCTAGTGGCTGTGGGGCAGGAATTACAGACTGAATTTTTACTGATCTAGGCCAGAAGACACTTAAAACTGTATGGAAATCCCATGTTGCCACAGGTCCCAGTCTATGGCCCAAACCCCTTAGTGCTGTGGCACAGCCTGGCACTGCCCCACAAGACACCTCTCAGCTCCTCCAGACTCTCCATGCAGCCAGCTCCTGTCAACTCTTCCCTTCCTTGGTGATGGCTTACCATGGGGTTGGGAAAGCTGCTTGTTCACCCCAAAAATTCATCTGAGGGTGATGCAGGGACCTTTTGTGACTTGAGTGGAAGAATCAATACCAAAGTCACCTGGAGCAGATGCTCTGGATGGAAAGTCATCCTCCAGACTGCTCTCGAGCTCAGGACAATGGGGAGGGCTGGCTCCAGCCCAGCCCAGGACCAACTGCTTCTCTGAAGCACGAGGAGCTACACCACCCAGAGAGGAAAGTTTCTGATGGTTTCCAAACCAAGCTTTTGGCTTTCACTGATGCTTGGAAAGACTTTCCCTGATATCTTATTCACCTGTTCAATGTTCTAAAGAACCTTTTTGTCAGTTTGTCTCTCCAGTGAGCAGCAGCATTTGCAGTAGGAAGCACTTGGCTCCAGGCTGCGTCTGACACCTTGTAGGCAGGAGGCAGGTGGTTGTCTTATTTAATTTTACCCCCACTAGGCCATTCCTACTGGGCATCAGCAAAACAAGAGAAAAGCATGACTTTAGTCTGGATGGAAGTCCCAGAAAAAATAAGAGAGTACAGGAGGTCTCCACAGAGTGATGGAGATGTTTCATCTGGTTTATGAGTGTGGCTCTTGCCTGGTTTTCATTGTGTCCTCAGGCATCGCTGCCAACAGCTCAGTGAGAGCTACGGGGCTTCCCCACATTGCAAAATGTTGCCTCCAGTAAGACATGGCAAGAATTTCCATCGGAGAAAGCATTTGCTTCCACTCGCCATGGCCACATGCCCCAGCACTGGGCAAACTGATCCTCGCAGCAGTGAAATATCTGGGGCATTTCTGCTCTCCAAATTGAAACCTTGAGCACAGGACCATATCTTTCAATTGTGTGGAGAATAAGGGGCTAAAAAATATCACAACTTTGAAAGAGGCCTGTGAAAGCGGCAGATGACTCCAGGAGAAACAGTGAGTCAAAGCCAGCAGCTCCCTGTTACAGCCATCTCGATGCCCTCCCCAGCTCCCAGCACAACCCTGAACTTCCCAGGGGAAAAAAAAAATAATTCAAGCCATAGAGTAAAGCCAAGACAAGTCTGAAGGAGCCTGCTCTGCTTCTCCCTTGCAGATCCGACTGGAATACTAACCAGGGAAGACAAGTCCCTGAAAGCCTGCCCCAAACCCGTGGTGCCACATGGGGAAGGTGGAAGGCAAGATCCGATTTCTCAGCGAAGCCAATATGGCACTGCCGCCAGCTTTCGCAGGGCATGGGTTGTTCTCCCTGCTGCAAGAGTCCTCAGTCTTTTCCTTTTCAGGGACTGGGGGAATTTATTTCCTCTGCCATTTCGGAGGATGCCTGCCTTGCCAGAGATTGTTTTGCAGAGTTAAGAAAGATAAGAAAGTGGTTAGCAGGCTCTTTGGTGGAGGAAGGGAGGATTGCTTAGTAAGGGAAAGGGGACTGCTCCGCTCTCGGCAGACACCCGCTGCCCTTCCTCTAAGGCCACTGCTCCAGGAGACGCTGGCATTGGGGACAGGGCCGGTCCATCCCCGCACCTTTCCACCCCCGGCATTCCTCATGTACATCTGCTCGTTGGGCCACACTGGGCTGGTGACCAGAGAAGCTGTTCCTGTGGTGGGGCTGGGATCTGTCTCTCTTGGAATTTGGGAAATGCGGCTGATGAATGTTCAATCCAACATCTCGACTGCAAATCTCTGTGTGCTCTTGCAACAGCAACAGCCCTTTTTGCAGGGTATGTGGGAAAAAAAAAAAGGCAGGAGCCAAGTCCAGGCTGCCCACGCCACGGGGAAAACACTGCAGTTATCTGGCAACCTCCCTGTTTCAGAAAGCACCTCCTGAGCGGCAGCAGGAGGGAGTCGGCCTCGCTGGGGCGCTCGCATGGAGGAAGCCCTGAAGACACACGGTTCCTGCCGAGCGTGTCTGTCCCCACCACGCCAACGTGTGCAGTGCTACGTGGAAGTTCAGCTCCTCTGGACCCCCTCCCCGACCCCTCAGCCAGGCAGATAAAGGTGTCATGCACTGAAGTGGGGCAGAGTGGGTGTTTTGCTCTGGCTGAGAGCAGGAGCTCTTTCGCAAGGACTTCCCCATGGAGACAACGAGACAACTGACCCGTGATTTGACCCACAGAGTAACTCGGTGATTCCTGTCCCATGGGACAAGACACCAATGTCTGGGGTAGCAGAGAGAGATGGTGGGAAGTTGGGTGGTAAAAGGAACAGAGTTACAACACAGAAATCGAGGAGCAGGGGTGAGGATCTACCATACAAGAACAGCAAAAAACGGTGCAAACCAGAGCTCACCTTTACAGTATCCCCCTGCCCTGCCTGCACCATTCACCTCTCACCCTTCCAGCATGACCATCTACAGGCAGTGAGGGAACAATGGCATCGGCCAGTAACACCCATGGCATGGTGGAATTCCACCCCCGAAGGTGTTAACGGGCCGCCGTGTCCCTCGCAAACCTGACTTCTGACCTCAGCAGCGGGAGGGAGAGGAGAGGTAAGAGCTGGAATATTCTGCCTGGTCCTGGCAGAGCTGGTCGGGAAGCCGTTTCTGTGAGTTTACACAGCTTATACGTTCTCCATGCAGTTCCTGGACGCCTTCCATCGCAGATGAGAGTTTTATGTCGAATTTTAAGTTTGACCACAAATATTTAAACTTCCTTGGACCACAAATGCTGTATCTTCTTTGTGGTTTAGTTGGCACCAAATGAGTATTTACAGATCCCTATATGTCTGTCTGTCATTTAAATATCTCACAGAGGTGCCAAAGGCTTCAAAAGTGGAGGGGCTCCTCTGGCAGACCCCCAATTCCCCCTCTCTGCCCTGCATTGCTCAGCGCAGGCAAGGGAGAGGTGCAGACGCTGGCCAAGCCCTTGCAGAGGGCACAGCTGCTTCTGGCCTGAGCATTTCATACTCGCACTCTATTAAGCTTGCTTTTCAGAGAATGTCATCTGAGATCCCGCCGTAACTTCCACAGCTCCTTGCCCTGGCAGATATTTGAACTAGGATGAAAGTCTTTGGAATTTTCTCCTCTTCTTTTAGGAAACTTGGGATTTCTAAGTCTATGGGAGACTGTTTTAATGAGAACCGCTAAAACCCCCTAAAGCAGCACAGCTCCCACCTGGCTGCTGCTCTCAGCCTCCCCATGGGTGTTTTCACTTCCTCAAACACAAGCAATTCTCAGAGGGTGACAATCCAGAACTGCTGAACTGGGATCCTGCTCTAGGGAAACTGGTTAGAGTGGTTAGTCTCAGTGGCAGAATGATACCGGATTCAGGGAAGGCCACTCAGTCAGGAAAACGCAATCAAATAAACAGCATTAAAGGTCCCTCCTAAGCACCCTGCACCAAGGGAATTTGGCGTTGCCCTTGCACGGAGTTGGATGGGGAGCAGAGAGCTGAGAGTCCCTGAGCTGACCCCCAGCCCCGTGGGTGAGTTACGGGGAGCAGCAGCCCAAAATCTGAGTTAACGCGTGTACGCCGGCTCAAGTCAGGTTGTGTGTGTTTCATTTCCTTCAGACTTTTTAGTCTAGGACACAAATTGGACGCTTGCCCCAGCGATTTCAGGGGAACTTTAGAACACGTAGCGGTGTGGTAGATGATGTTCCTGCAATGCTGCTTTTACTATTCCAGGGACCCCAGCCACCGGCTGGTCATGGCAGCACTTGGGGAGCTCTCCCGCACGTCTCACCATCCCCTGGGAGCCACAGAGCAATTGCGTGCCTGGGGCAAAAGCTCCAGCAACGGCTGCCCACATCAGAGGAAACAGATACCTGAGTCAGAGCAATGTGATGAGAAACCTCTGCTCCGCAAACCAGAAACCAGACTGAGCAACATCAGTGCCAAGCTGCCCCACCGCTGCTCCGCACACCTCACCGGCCCCAGACGCTGCTGGGGAGCTCGGGGTACTCAGGTTCCCCTCAACTTTGGAAGCTGAAAGAGAAGCAGCTTTGCTTTGAACTAACAAACAGGCAAAGCCCACGTGAAAGGGCAGCTAGCGGGGCTGGGGCTGCTGTGTGCAGGGAGGAGTTCCTCCAACCGTTGGCTTCTCCATCGGAGCTGCCACTAAATTCCCTTGAAAACAGAGGGTGGGGATACGGAAGGCAATGTAATAACACCAGAAAAATGCCACCACAGCTTGGTTGGCTACAACACCACAGCCCCAGAGATATTAGCAATACTGGCATTTCCACCCACCACAAGAACCACACTGGCAGCATGTTCCCGGCGGCTCGGGGCAGGGCGGGAAGCAGCTCACACCACTTCCAGCAGCCACTTCAGGGAGGGACAAACGCTCTGTTTTGCTTTACAGAGAAATGCTGCCACTTAGGGGACTCCCGATGACGTTCTTGTGCCTGAGAGCCCATGTCCTCTTCGAGGAGGGGCTGCTCCAAGCAAGACATGCTCCGTTAGCCTACCAGAGAGGTAACTTTATGCACTGGATGTGAGCTCCAGCCTGCGCGGATCCTGCTCTGCCTCTAAGGCAGCAGCGAGCGCAGCTCTGCTACTTATACCCAATACTCAGCTCTTTTGGCAGATGATTAATGGCCTGAGTCTTGCAGTCACTTGCTTCCAGCCAGGCCAAGAGCTGCAAACACACCTAGGGAAGGGAAAGGAAGGGAAGGGAAAGGAAGAGAAGGAGGAATTGGAACGGCAGCTCATCGAGGAGAGGAAAACTATTCGCTGCGTCTTTGTTTTCTGCAGAGCTCCTCCTCCCGGGAGCAGGATGCTGAGCACAGAGCAGGGCCCCTGCCCCGAAACGGAGGAGCTGAACCAGAACAATAGGGTGGGGATTCTGGATGGGCCCCGACAAGTGGGGTGGGCTGGAGCGGGGGCACCGATCCATCCTTTTGACTTCATTCACACTTACAGCTGCATTAGAGACATTTCCTGAAAGCACAGTAGGAAGAGAGGGGTATTCGCTCACTCCACCCTCCATCTAACACTGTCCTCGCGATCCAGCCGTGCACCGAGAGCCAATTTTGGCCTCTGGCAGAGCTGCAGGCCAGACATTACAAGCACTGGTGTGAGCAGCACAGGTCCCCACCCGATGAGCAGCACGCAGACTTGGAGCAGAGAGGAGGGCTGCTGCAGCCAGAAAAAAAAAAAAAAAATCAATGTAGGGAAATACAAAGTGTTGGAGTGAGCCTGAGGTGGCCCTGAAGTTGACAAAGAGGTGTCAAGAGTGGGATCTGAGCGTTTGGCTTCGGGACAAGGAAAGGTGCAGCCACCAGCCGATGCCACGTGAAATGAGGCAGAGCTCCTCCTGCAAAAGAAACAAAGGGAGCGCCGGGGGCCTTGAGGCAGGATCCACGCCACAGCGCTCCCACCCCGGGGCGACCGTACCGCCGTGTCTACAGTACGTCATCTCCCGACGATGCCATGACCTGCAACGTGGAGCAGAGGATTGAAAACAGTGCGGCGAGCCCTGCGCCTGACTCACCGCAGCCCGGGAGCGCGCGCGTCCCCGGCGCATCACGATCCTGCATGTGGAGCCTGAAAAACAACCTTTTTTTTCTTTTTCTTTTTTTCTCAAAAACAACATTAAAAAACGCAGCCGCCCTCCTCCAAATCTGGAGTTACTCAGCCTGACTCACACCAAGGCTCTCCTGGCTCTGCCGGCAAAGCCTGCACGTACCTGGAGCGGGCTGTGCAGGCTGCGCCGGTGATACCCGCTGCACCGCACACCTGGAGCTGCAGCGCTTCCCCAAGTCCCTGCAACACGAGCTTGCTGCAGCCAAACTAATTATTTTCAGCTTCAAACTTCAACCATCTTTGGTGAATCCCCAAATATTAAATAAATAAATAAACAGGGACTATAATTTTTTTTTTAAATGGGAAAAGTATTTCTTTCATTCTCCCATAACACAAATCCAGCAAACATGAAAAACATGAACTCAAACCAAAGCTCAGACATCACATCTGGGGAGAGACCAAGCATGGAAAATTTTAATCCAAAGGTTAATGTTTGGGAAGCTCCGAGTGTGTGAAAAAAGGGGTTAGATGGGTGCTGCTCCGCGGCTCGAACAGTTGTTGCCGCCAAGTGGCGGCTTTCAAACGGTGCCTGCCTGCCCCAGCCCCAGCACTCGGGGTCAGAAGCTAAAATAGAAAACAACTGAAATCATTGCAAGCAAACAAACAGTCAGATCAGATGCTGGAAAAGCCAAGCGAGGAAGGAGCCAGCAGCACAAAACACAGCTCGAGCCCTGTGACTGGAAACAGTCTCCTGACTTGCCCTGGTGAATCGCACCAAACCACATGGCAGTGGTGGCTCTGGCCACCCTCTCCTGGTCCCCCAAGCCACCTCCACAGCTTCAAGACCACCTGACAGCCCCGTGCCACTCCTGTCCCAGCTGCCACCTCCATCTCCTTTCCTCACTGCTCTGCAGGATCACGCTCCAGTGGTTATCACATCTTGGGCATATTTCCACCCAGCAGCCTGAAACTTCACCTTTCTCAACCAGAACAACTATTTCCTGCCCAAGCGCAGAGCACCTCGCTCTTCACCTTCACCCCAGCCCCCGGTGATACACCCCTGTACCTGCCCAGAGCAAAGCATCTCTGCTGCTCTCCTGCTCACTCCTGCCTTGCACCCTGAGCTGCTGGGCTCCTGTACCCCGACTCCTGCTGCAGATCTGCCCTCTGAGCTCGTCATGCCCCCATTCCCCCCACATCCTGCCTTCAAAATGCCTCTGTTCATCTTCTGCATTAGATTATGCCCTTTCCAGACTGCTCCTTCTAGACACTAGAAATCTCTCTCCCCCCAGCTATAACAGAATAGCATCCTAATTGCCTTTGTTAGGGATGGGGCCATGCTTGTAAAATTGCCACGTCTGCTTGCAGGGCCATATCAGCAATAACAATAGCTTAAAAGCTCCAGGAGTTATAGCATCGAGCCCTCCCACACTTAACTAAACACAAAGAGAATGGACCATATGTCTGCAGAAGCAGCCATGTCAGGTGGGTCGGGGCCCGGCTCCCCGGGCTCCCCGGGGGTGGGAAGGGAAGGCACGGCACCGGCAGGCGTGAGAGCATCCGGCAGAGCAGCCCTGCTCCCTGTGCCTTATTTACAGCATCCAGAGGGATGCCGGACGGGATGCTTCCTGGGATCAGCCAGGACAGAACTGCTCCCTAAGGTAGCAGCGATGGGTTTCAGAGAGCTGCAGTATCCCTGCCCACGGGCTGGGCTCTTCTCCCAAGTGCACACTTGCCAGAAGAGTTGGGCTGCTTCTCCCCTCACCCAGCCAGCAGCCTGGCTGCCCGCTGCGCTCTGCCTGGCCCTGGTGCAGCCCCAGCTCCCAGCTCTGCTGCATCTGCCCACCCAGGGGTGCTCGGGAGGAGCAGAAACCTGGAGTCTTTCCCAAACACAAGGAGACAAAGCAAACTCCATCCTGGGCTGAGATGGACCATGCTGCATCAGCGGAGAGGTCCACTCACTCCTGGCAGGTCTCCAGAGTGCCACTTGGCAAGACCAGTAGCTCCTTCCCTGAGCCACAGGAAGGTTTGATTTTCAGTACACTGCTGGGGGATGCAGCAGAAAACGACTCTGTCCTGCTGCCAAGGGAGGAGGAGAGTGACATCTCCCAAAAAGTTGAGATGTCATAGACTGTTCCCCCCAGGATGGTGGTGCTGAGAAGAGAAGCACGGTAAGGAGGGGAGTTTGGATGGATGATGGGGTTCAGCTCCAAAGATGCTAATTTTGAAAAGGCACAAAGCTGCTCAAGATGTCAGACACAACCAGGCTGCTGGGGGACACACAGACACTGGCCAGAGAAAAGGAGAGGGGGAACTGTCAGCCGTTAGCAGAGAATCTTTGCAAAAAGATAGGAAAACCATAAAATAATGGACAAAAATGTAAATGGTCCTATAACAAACCACTGGATAACAGCTCCGGAGCAGTTTTGTGTGTATAGTGCCTTGCTTGGCTGAGACAGGACCCCAAAATCCAGGCACCTCTCATGCACATCCCCACACACTCCTCTCTTTTCAAGAAGAAACCTAAATCTGCTCATGACTAACTGCAGAAGCATGGAGATAAAGATGAAAAAAAGTGAGGTTGAGAGAAACACTATGAATCTCTGTAGACACCAAATGTTTCTCTAAGTTTAGCCCAGAAAAAGGGTTCTGCAAAGAAAACATGCAAAGCACCTCAGTCCGGGCTGCGGAGGGGGCTGCAGGGGAAGGGCCGATGGGAACGATGACCCCGAGGAGGAGCTGAAGGGAAGTCGTGGCAGGGCTCAGAGGCAAAGGCAGGGGAAGCGTGTGATGAGAAACACGAGCACAAGTGGCTGGCAAAGGCAGGGCTCAGGACTGGGCTCCCTCAGGGTTCGTGCTCCCGGCAGCGTGTGCTAGCATGCTCAGAGGAGTCCCAACAAAGGACAGGCAGGCGTGCTCCAGCTGCCCATGGACCATAGCTCCTGCTCTGCACTCTTCAGCCCTCCAGCCAAGGGGGAAAATGTAATCAGAGCAATTTCTATTAGCAAGAATATAAAGACTTGGAACCTCTGGGCTGTCTCTTGACAACTAATTAATTACCAGGTAGCATCCCCTTGAAGCTGCCAACACAGCACGCACAAGTTCCAGCATGATTTAGGGAGAGAGACGAACTTTACAATAAACTCTAGGATTTTACTTCATCTCCCGCCACCATCTGAGATCCTGGGGGAACAGGAAGGGGTGGCAAGAGGCAAACTCTGAAGCCATCTGGGATCATCATTAACTCATTCACTCGTGGCCTCTCAAACAAAACGCCGACTGCGCTGTGAGCAGCAGCTTCAAACCAGATGAGAACTCCTTGTATTCTGTTTTTTAAATGCTCTTCTGCCAGTTTCTGCAATAGGGTGCCCATCACCTTGCAGCCTACTCGCCTGTCCCCCAGGGTTTTGGCCATCAGGGTGGCCAGTCTTTGAAACTATAAAGAGCAGAAACTGTATTTCAAATGGTTTTAGGTGATACATTCTTCACTAACAGCAACAAAAAGGAGTGAAGAAATGTCAAGAAAGCAGAGAAAAGAAAAAGGACAAGAGAAGATGGACAGAGTGACTGCTGCTGACACAGCTTTTATTGGAAAACACAGAAAAAAAACACAGTGGCAGAAAGTGCTGTATCTTAACCCCAGGGAGCAAGAGGCCTGGGCTTGAGCTTGCTGACCTGGCTGGTGTGGCTGTGTAGTGCCATGGCCGGCTGGTCCCTCCCCTCCGACCACATCCCACTTCTCACTGTCCTCAACAGAGCACCCCTTTCCAGTCGATTAGTTGCTAACTATGATGGGACTGGCGCATCAGGGCAAGTCACGGAGCTACACAGTGTGTCCCCACACCACCACTGCATCATGCTGGAGGAAAGGTCACCTTGCTTCAGGCAACCAAATGCTGCTGCCGTAAGCCCCTCCTCCCTTCCCCTGGCCTGGGACTAAGGGATCAAAACCTCAGACCATTCCCAGGAGGACAGCAAAGGACAAAGGCTATCTGGGCTGCAGAGGTCGCCGAGGACAGCAGTGGACACTGCTAACTGCTGCAATGTGCCAAGCTTTGTCTGGCCATCTCATACAAAAAAAAAGATAATGACAAACTACAGTTGAAGATCAGGATGCAAGACCTGTTGGAGAGTGCTGGGCTTGGGCAGCCAGGTGAGAAGATGATGAGTAAATGCAAGCCCTGTGGCAGCACTGTGAGGTCTGAACTAGGAGACAACGTATGAAATATGAGGACATTTGGGGATGATCATCCCCAAAGTGTAAAATTTCTCAGGCTCTAGAGACATGGGGAGATGAGAGATGCTATTCAGCTTGGCACATGTGAACCAAACTACACAGTACACCAGGGAACATCTCCGAGGGCTGGGTTTGTCTGCACTCAGGGTGGTATGAGACCAACCATCAGCAGCATCCTGAACAGCATGTGGGGACAGCGCTGAGTTTGAGGACTGCCTTGAGGAGACATTTTACATGTGACAATTCTCCACCTCGCCACTTGAGACAACCCTGGGAGCCAGATTGTCTGGGTGGGCAGCTTTTGGGACCAGAAGCCTCCATCTCCCTGCTCCAGGCCACAGCTCTACTGGTGGCTGTGGATTTCTTCCTTAGACAACAGGACAGCCACAGGTCATCTTGCTCAGGTGCAAATGTTCTGGGCTAAGCCAAAACATTTATTTTCTTTTTTTGACTTACTTGATGTAAGTCCAAAAACTGAGAAGACATCAAAGACCCCATTGAGTAGATCCCCTCCAGAAACACAGAGGGACTTTACCTTGTTAGTACAAACACAGTTCCCCTGAAGACTTCCTGGGAACAGCTGAAGCAGCATCACACTTCAAAAACCAGCCTGCACATCACAGGGGTGGGGAGGAGTTCAGTTCTAGCCCAGGATTGTTGACAATCATTTCAAAGCCCATGCAGGATCACACACAGAAATTGTCACAGCCCTGGGGGGAACAAAATTATCTTTGTCCCAAGGAAATGTGCTGTAAAGGCAATGGCAGGGCAGGAGCTGTCACATGAAGCAGTCAAGGAGGGCATGCAGCCTGATTTAAAGGAGAAAGAGAAGATTTAGAAGATGGTGCCATTTACCCCTCCTGGAACTGGCCAGTGATTGTTTCCCATGAATCACAAAGGAGGATGTCCCTTCAGGATTTCAACCTGTGCTAGAAGAGTCCACCTCCTTCCGAGGGATGGCAACTGCCAGCAGTTCTGTCCATGCAGCAGCCCCCAGCTTGGGGCTGCCATTGGCTGGGGTCTGAGGTCACTTCCAGAAGGATGGAGGAGACCTGCAGAGCCCAGGCTCAGTCATGGCATGGAGTGACAATCAGGAGATATGCTGCTTCCTGGAAGAACTGGAGCTGATGTGCAAATAATGAGAGAAAAATGTGGGGCGAGGGAGGGTTAAGGAGAGATTAGTCTGGGGCACACTCTGGGAGATACACAATGTTAAGTATGAGGGCAAAGGAAATGAAAACTGGAAACTCAAACATAGTCAAGAATCCAATCCCAGCCTGGGCAGGAAGTTTACACTCTGCTTCTAAATATACATGTTTTTAAATCAACAAGCTTTCTTGTTCCTCAGCTCTACTGTACAACTACACAGGAGCACTAACCGGATAAAGGCACTGCCAAGCCCTGCCTGGGGAGGCTTGCTGTCCACAAGTGACAAGGGATGGGTCATCCCTGCCATGCCCTAGCAGGGAAGCGAAGGCAGGATCTAGAAGAAGCTCTGGGAGAGCAGGATTCCTGGCTCCAAGCACCCTGCCCAGTGGGTCGGCACCCAGTCCCTTGCAGACAGACTCTCCTGTGGTCTCCCAGTGCCATGCCTGTGGACCATGAGAAGAGGAGGAAGCGATAACCTGTGACCATGAGTCAGATGTGGTGCCTCTTTCCTTCCTGTTCTCTAGCCACTGCATTCATGCTCAGCAGTCGGATAGTCACATATTTTTTTAATTTGATATAATTATCTCCTAGAAATTACTGTACACAGCCTCTTGGGATCTAAAGCAATTAAGTGAAGATAAATTTCTTTCATGGAGCAAGCTGTCAAAGGATGAAGCAATTTCATTCCCCATTTGAAGTGGAAGCTTTGGGTCATGCATGGTTTATTTGAAACAATGCCATCACCTAAAGCTGCTGATCTTATCTGTCTCTCTCTGTCTCTCCATTTCAAACTGCTGAAGATGTGCAGCGTGGCACTGCCTGAAGTGATGACATCTGGCACCAGGCCAGCTACAGAAACAAGCTGCTCCTCCCCGAGTCTGAGTGCAAGAGGCCAAGCATTCCTATTAAAAAGGGGGAAACCGAGGTGAAATCTGGGAAGAGCTGTAAAGTGGGAATCCTGCCCAAGGGAACAGGAGACCCACAAGCTACAGGATGAGCAAGGTGCCTGCAGGAAGGGGCGGCACTGCCCAAGACAGGATGGGAGCATGTGGCGCATCTTTGAGGGGTAACAGTCTACCAGGCTTCCTCTTCGTCACCAGAATGCCCTGAAGCCATCTAACCCAGGCTTCGGGGATTTCATCATGACAAGGAACAGCCCGCATGCTTCAGTCTGTATGAGGAGAGCCACAGTAGGACAGAAATTATATCCCATTTGCACATACATGCTAAGGATGTCAGAAGTTCCAGCAAACCCTCTCCTGTCCGCACATTTCACCATGCCAAAATGTTTCACTTTAGACAAAAAAACCTACATAAAACATACTCATTTAGATAAACCGTTCTCCAAAGTGGTGGTTTTTATCCTGAAAAGGGGAGTATGGCCAGAGATGCTGTGGAGCAAAGAGTGGCCACGATAAGGGCTCTGCCACCTCCACAGGTTAAGCACTGAAGACACTCAGATCCTCCCAGAGGAGGAAGTCAGATCCCACACCCCACGGGATACAGGCATCAGCCAAGCCAAGGTATCCTCAAGCAACCTAAAGGTGCCACCCAGCCAGCTGAACAACTTTCACCTAACTATTGGGAACAAAAAGGCAGAGGACATCACAAAGAACGAGTATGAATGGATCCTGAAGTCCTCCTGTGTATTGCTGACAGCAAACCAGTCCCACTTGTGACACAAAAAGCCAACACCCTGGGCATGCTGTGGGCAGGGAACGTGGAGAGCAGCGGCTGCTCACACTGACTGCACTTCTGTCTCATCATCCCGATCATTCATGCAACCTTCAGAAATGCTGCTCTGGGTGTTCAGTCTCTAAGCCACCCAAGAGCTACACAAGACTTTTTCTGACATTGAATTAGGTAGATAACGGCCTAGAAACCAGGTTCCAGCTTTCCTGCGGTGACGGCCAGCTACTGTGCAGGAGACAGTTCCCTGTCGTGGAGGTCAGCAGCACACTGTGACTTGCTGGTACCTGTGAAACTGTGAGCCCCTTGCTGCCCCCAGCCAGCATTTCCACCCCTTTACCCACTTTCCTGTTTAGCAGCAGCTCCGTCTACACACCTGCAATGACGGAATCATCCAACACACCCATAGAGATATTCGCTCTCACTCCCACTTAGCCAAATCCATCCACACAATTCCCTTCCAGCTCTCCAGCCTAGAAGGATTTACCTTTACAGACCCAGCACTTTCCATGTGACTGAGTCTCCTGTACGTTTAGCAGGTACTACATACTTCCAAAGCATGAGGTGTCCTCCATGCTGATACCCAGAGGATCTTCCCTTTCCATGGCAGGGCAGCCACTAGCGAGCGACTCTCAAGTCACAGGGAAGTCGGTGAGGATGCTACTGTCTAAAAGGAGGTTGCAATACGGGTTTGAAAAGAGACAACTGCCGAGCAAATTCAGCTCCCAAGGCCTGGACTGATAACAGCATTTCATCCATCGTGTTTCTGCAAAGCTCAGATCAGTGTTGATCAAATCTTTGTTCATTAGGACAGATGCTGAACTAAAAAAAATTGCTGGTACTAGAGGGAGCTAATGATAGAAGCTGGCAAGAAACATTTGGATGACTTCAGAGTGCAAACATGATCTTCAAAAGTGACTTCAGCACCAGAAGTGTGGTATGTCACTGGTAGGTAGTAGGTCACTGTATCAAATCCAAAAATTCACATCAGCAGGCATGTCCCTGATGCACTCTGGAAGTGCTGCTCCATGGCCACTTCTCCACGGGAAACATCAGGCGTGGACCAGATATGAGGTGAACTGACATAGCAAACTCTACCTTCTTCTGTCTATAGACATCAATCTCTTTTCTTCAATAATAATAGATGCTATAATAAACATTACATCATTTATGCTTAAGATAAATATGATAAAAGATAATAAAAGATAAATATGATAAAAGATAATAATGTAAATCTGTTCTGTTGTTCACAAACTGAACACACCAGGCAGGCAATAACTTCTCAGACCTCAGGAAACACATTTGTCTTCATACTAAGAATCTGTGTTTATATATGCATCTACCTATCCCAAGTATAGTGAAGTTTTGGGAAAGTTCAAAAAAATAAGTCAACAAAATGACTATAAATAGTTTAAAAAAATACATCAACAAAATGACTATAAATAAATACTATTACTGTCACTATTCATAAACATAAATTTATAGACAAATATTTGTTACATATGGGGGAGAAAATGCTTTATGTAAAATGCTGGTATGCAAAATGTTATGCCAAATTTTGTAAATTTTAATAAATTACAGCTTTTACCTGATATTTAAGGAAATATAAGCAAATACATTATGAGGAAAAATTTGATTAAATTATCTGGATTAAACATCCAGCATTTTTAGTGTCCCACCACAGATAGAGTCAGACCAGCAGCAGCAATGTTGCTCATACAAGGCCTGTTTGGGAAGAATTTTAACGCTTCCAGTGAACCTTCACTTAGTACCCCCTCGTTTTCCTAAGGGACGTGGGTAGCCTGGGGCTGAGGCACTGGCCTGAAATCCTGGGTATCAGGGGTTTGTTCTCATCCTGAAGCTAAGGTTTCCTGTGGGACCTGGGTCAGTCCCTCAGCCTTGCGTACCTCTGTTGCCAATCTCTAACAAGGAAATTGCTTTTCCTTCTGTCATAATGTGTTGTGGAGATACGTTCATTAATGCCTGGGAAGTGCTTTGACTTCAATGATGGTGAGAAAAGAAAACAATAAATAAGACCACGGTGGTGTCTTCTCTGATTTGGGATGTGACAGCATGAGGACAGCAAGGTTTACAGCTCCAGTCTGCCGTGGGAGCTGGGGTCTCCATCCTCGCCCAGACTCAGTCCAGCACTGGCAGACAGATTTGGCATCCACAAAAACAACGCGAGGTCCAGCTGGGAGCAGAAATGTGGGGAGCAGACTTCAAGCTCAATGACAGAGGTCACCTTCCGTCTCCCATAGAGACAGAGTAGATCCCCATCTGTTATTTGGGCTGACCACTCCCTGCATTCCACCCCGTCCACTTTTCTGGCAAGCTTCCCAGGACGTGGATCCTTCTTATTCGGGATAACAATGAGGAGTTATTAATTGGGTCTTTTTTCAGGTTTCCTGAGGTCCTTCCAATAGCTGCACTGGTGGATACCACAACCGTCGTCATCTTCAGCAGGGATGTTTTAAGCATTTCACTTGGTCAAAGACAAAATAGTGCTGTGAAACAGGGTCACCCCCGAAGCTAAGCCACAGGCAGAGACGAAGAGTCAGGTCGAGGACTGAGTTTAACACTGGACTGCACAGTCTGAGCAATGGTGGTATATCCAGCTGGCAAAGCATGAGGCAACGAGGCAACCCCAAGTCCCAGGGACCCCCCACACTATCAAAAGCACCACATTAATGTTTGAGCACCACCAATATTGTCCGAGGTGAGGCCACGCTTCATGCCCAGGGACCGGCTTGGCCAGCCAGAGCAGCCTTTCCATTTCCTCAGAGTTTCTCTGGGTAGCAATAAGAGATGGCTCATTGGGAGTGGATCCAGCATTAATAGTGTTTTAATGAGGCCTTTCAATATACTTACAGACTAATCAGCAAATTCCACGAGGTCTGGACTCTAATATGTCATTCTGAGTACACTGAAGTCATGGTGAATACCTCTTTTATAGCCAGAGCTGTGCACTATCCGGGCCTGATGTCCTGCCAAGATGTGGCAGGTTTTGTGCCATTAGGGTGCTGGTGTGGAGGAATCGAGGCCATTAGCTGCTGAAAAACCTGCTGAAAAACCCCAAGGGAAGTGAAAGGTGCATGCAGCATGGACCAAGGAGGTGCTGCACAGGAGATTTCACAGTTTGACTCTCCTTTCCTAGGTCACTCCACTGATGCCGACTTTGGGAACACACAGTCAGCAAGTTTCTTAAACAGGACATTTCCCATCTCCCAAGAGTCTGTGCCAAACCTCTGGAGGCAGCTTTTAGGACAAAAGGACTGAACACAAGTAAGTTTTCCATCTCATTACATAAACCTGGCCTGACAATGACAGAAGCGAGGATGTTCAACAATGAGTGTCATCTGATCTGTAAGAAAAGATCTAACGCCACCCGAAACCAGGCAGGGACAAGGCTGATTTATCCTGTCAGTCTCTGCCTTGAGTTGATGATCACATCACACTTCCAGAGGACACTTTAAACGAGCCTTTTGCTGACACCAGAGCCAAACTGTGCAGCGCTGGCTGAGGAGCCCCACATGTGCTGGTACACGTGCACGGCTCACACCCAGGCTGCCTGATTCACCCGGAGCTGAGGCAGTGGCTAAAGAACCCTGGCCAAGATGAGCCTGGAGGAGAGGCAGAGGTGGATCCAAGGCTGGGGGCAGGGGAGGAAGGGATGGAAACGTCACGAGCTGCCTGAGCAAACACCCCATGGCTCCCCCATGTACCAGGGTATTGCTCGCTCCCTCCACATGCCAGTGAAGAGGCATCTCAGGGGTAGAGAAGGTTGTTTCCACCAACTGCTGGTTGTTGTCTGCCCACTTTACCCCTGAAGAGACGGGGCTGCCTGGAAGGCAGCACCTCGTACTGACCTGCAAGCTGCATCCAGACCACAAAGCCACCCTCTCACTAACAGGCGCATTAAGAGAACATGTGTAACTGGATTTTAACACGTTGGCAGGTGGTTCCTCACCTCATAGTGAAACTGCAGTTCTCACACAGCAGCTCTCAGCTTCAGAAGGGAGGCAAAGCAGCAGGACCCCAGCTCTGCAAAGGGGTGGTAGACTGGAGGTACTGTTAGATCTGCTTCTCCTCGCCATCATGCCTGACTGGCCTGGGCTATGGGATCTGTTAATGCTTGGCTCCAGCAGTAGCTTTGAACTCCTGCTGCCTTCAACACAGTTTCTGCAGCTCGATGCCATGGCCGTGCGTCATCAGGCAGGCAGTTGTCAGCCTGAGCACTCTGCGTGGCTGGGACCAGAGGACATGAAAAGCTAGTATGCCCCAGAGACTGCAGTGTACAGGATACGGAATGGATTAAAATCTGGTCAACAGAGGTCTTAAAATGTCAGCGTAAACAGAAGGGCAGTCCTGGCGGGGCCGCGGGGAAGCTTGCTTGGGCTTATGTTGCTTAACAATAGGTTCAGTGACCTGGACAAAGAAAACCTTTACTGATAAAGCCTGCAGATTAGACACCAATCTTCTACCCTCCCAATCTTTGAAGAGAGCAACTCACCAACAGACAAAAAACTCCAAATCTCTCAGTCACCTACTCAGGATCAAACAACACGCTGTTTAATCCAGCTAAATGCAAAGATGTGCCTCTGGGAGCAAAGGCTGCGGGACGCTGGAAGTGTCCGGTGGGCACGGAGGACAGCAGAAGAGCACAGCAGTCACCTGCTCCTTACAGGCTGGTGTAACAGCTCACAGAGCAACACATCGAGCCTGGACAGCCACAGCTCAGAAGCTCCACGAGAATGGCCCGGGGGATCCAAACCGTGCCGGAGAGACCATCACGACTCTCACTCCATCTATTCGACTTCTCAAAAGAGGAGGGGGGGGACTTGGGACACATTTATATATCGGGATCAGAGCAGAAATAGAGGGCTTCCCAACCTACAGCAAAACTCAATCAGTGGAAATTGAAACAAAACAAATTTAGACGGGACATAATGCATGTTTTTAACAGTGATTTTTAACAGAGATTAAAATTGGCCCCTGCAACAATTTGTTGAAGATCCTGATGGGTTCTCAGCCTTTTGAAATCAAGGCTTGGTGCTTTCTACAAGACCTGCTCTTGTTCCCTTGGAAATTTCCCTGTGGTTTCCCGAGGGAGAGGAGACCTGAGGAGATGGGCACAGCTCCCCCAGCCTGCCGGCATCCGGGGCTCTCCCAGGCTGGATTCTCCACTTCAGGACTGACGCACACCACCGTGGGCTCCTCTTTGAAGAGGAGGAGATTTTTGACCTGTACATTCTTCCCAGAAGCTCCCCGATGTTCAAAGCACCTTGCTGACAGACAAGCAGGTGTGCCTGTGACAGTGGCCACCTCCCCAAGCCCGGCGCGGGGCGGGGGGAAAGCGGCCCCCCAAACACAGCCCTAGGCAAGGCACGGGGGAGTACTCCAAGCCCAGCTGTGACATTTCCTTTCACCTATACCTGTACAGCTGTTTCCTACAGGGCTGCAGCCTCAAGTGAGATGTGTGAGGCTTCTGTAGGTGCTTGGGAACAAGATGGAACAGAAACGCTTCACACCTGGCCACAAAATTACAGCACGCTGGAAGGTGGCCAACATAAACTGGCAGAGTACCAGTTGCAATGGACATCAATTAAGCAGCCTGTCATCCTCAGACTGCAGGGTTTTCTTTTTGCGATCTGCATCGCTCCTTAAGCCTTCAGCAGCACCAGCGCTGGAGTTTTCCAGATGGGATCATTTCCCTCAGATTCCACTCACTAGATTTATTGCAGGTTTTTTTTTTTTTAAACCCACCCCCCCTTTTAAGAGCCTGAACTATTATTCCACATTGCAGATTTCTCCAGGGCTGTATTCAGTGTCCTTGTGCAGCGCTAGTGCTTGTTTGCCATGAGTTCCCTTTACTTTCAGCGGGAGAAATGCAGTTTTAAGCATATGCTCAAAACTCACTTAGCTTAAAGAGTGATTATAAACTGAGACCAAATGATAAATGAACAGAATACCTCTCTGGAGGATGCCCTGCACAACCCTAGGAGATGCGGCAGCAGTCACTAGGGCAGCGCTCACGCCCATTTTTATGAAGGTACATTTAAAACAGCACAACAGACATCAGCGTGCCCTTCCTCTGCCACCCTGACCTGGGGATGTGGACTCGGCTTGACACTTCCCACTGTGCTAGTGGCACCTGGCAGAACCTGAGAGAGGCTCCCACATGTCCACACAGTCCCTGGCACTTGCGGTTCACAGAAATGCCAAGGATGGATGAGGAGTTCAAAGCAGGTGATATTCTGCGCACTGCCTTCATGGTGGCATAAAACCCTGCCTCTCCTCCATCAACCAATGACATCACCTTTCAACATGGCTCATAATTTAGCCTAATTGCCTTTTACAATCCAAAGGCACCACATGAAAGGGAAGGTCGAGGCTGGGATGGAGTTCAGATACTGGTCAGAAAATGTAAACATTTCTAACTTTGCCGCCTCGGGGCTGCCAGCCCCTGCCAAGTCCCCGCTCTGAGCAGGGCTGCCTGTGGCAGGGATCTTTCACTGCTTGTTTGGAAACCGAGGCAGGCAGGAATGGAAGGAGTTTTTCAAGGATGACTCCTCCTTGGACTCTCCTACTTGGGGCTCCGAGCTCTGCTCACAGTTTCCCTTTTCCTCTCTGGACCAAACTCCAAGCTGGAAGCTCTCGCTCTCATGGGCTGAGTGCATTTGCCTGCCAGCTGGAGGGAGATGCTCCAAGGCTATGGAATGGGAATATGGAAAGGATGCTGAGAAAACAGTTACATTTGCTCACTGGGGTTTTCTCTCTGCTTACAAAAGAGTTTGTGCTCTCAGAGTCCTGGTCTTGCTATCCTTCCTCTGATGCCTTGCAAGAAGTCCTCCCAAAATCACTGTAGTGTGGCCACTGTAATGTGGATTTAATTCCTGGCATCCCAGGAGTCATGAGGTCTCGGAAAGGACAAAACATCTGGTGGTTAGAGGCATGACAGAGCCTGGTCACTCCAACAGCTATTCCTCCTGGGCTTTCAAACCTGGGGCTCCCTTTCCAAGAAGCATCAGACATGACTACACATTGCCAAGAGATATCTGCAAGTCTTAAGAAGACTGAAATACCATAAATAAGTGAAGTGAATAACAAGACAGGACTAATTTTAGCCCAAGCCTAAATAATAACTAGCTCCTAAATAGCTAATTCAAAGGCTACTAGCTCTGCAAATCTACAGCACGTTGTGGCAATTAGAGAATAAAGCTTGGATTTTAGGCTATCTGCCCTGACAGGTGAGCAGTGCAAACAGCAGGAAGCAAGTACTTGTGAAACAAGAATGGCACCAAGTGTGGGAAGCTAACTGGCCACCCTGGAGCTGGAGGAGCCAGCAGTAACCAGTTTGTAGGTCTGGAGCAGTAAAATATTGCTAGCTATTTTTCAGAGCCTTGCATTTTAGGGCTTTCATTTGCCTGGTGAGGTGAGACAGGGTTGAGACTAGCTGAGCGGTGAGTATCTGAGACAGTCCACTCCACACATGAAGCATGCACATGAGGGGGAAAAAAAAAAGTGCCTTTCTGTTTGAGAGGAGGGAACCACAGTGACTAGCCCTATAAGCATATGTATTAATCATGCACCGTCTGGTTTTAATCCACACACTGCTGATCCTGCGTCTCACTGTATTGTTATCAGGGGAAGGAGTATTTCTCCTCAATCTTATTCACCAGCCAAAAGCCTGAAAATGCAAAAAACACATTTGTGAAGTGCCTTCCCAAGGACCCTGGGCCCCGGACCTGGTGAGCTGGGGCTGCTGCCTTTTTATTGGCGTTTAAAAACCTTTTATTAAAGTGTGTCAGGGCTGGGGGAGGAGAGAGAGGCTCAGGTTTCAGGACCCCCCATGCAGAGAGGTTTATTGTGGGAAGGGACATTAACACTTTCTCCTCCACATCTCCCTGGCTGGGGCATGTGGCGGAGCCTGAGCTGCAGGCACAGGCTCGGGTGACGCACAGGTCGAGCCCAGGCAGAGCCTGCAGGGATGCAGGCAATCAGTGATGCTCTGTGCCGGCACAGAGAAGCATCTCCCTGCTCTGCTCAGCTCTGGGTGACCTGCAGCCCTCTTCCAGCCCTGCCACCAGCTCCGTGGGCCCACTGCAGAGCAGGATGCTCCTCAGATGACAGGATTCAGTGAGCGCTGAGGAAACCAGGCCATACCCCAGGTTCCCAGGGCTGCACAAGAGAGACCCACGCACAGCTCAGATGCACCATCACCAGGACTTGCAGTAACCTCAATGTGACCAAGTGTTTTCCATTACAAGTCCCCCACAGCACCATGCACCACCTGATGAATCCACAGTCGTTACCTTCCTTCTTCCTGAACCTTAACTCTGCCACGCTGCTGCTCCCTGCTCTTGTCTTGGGTACAACGCTGGGTGAGTGAGGTCCTGGCAGTGTCTCCTCCGGCTGCAAACGCTGCAGACACAGTCTGACAGCTCAGGCACCAGGCTGCATAGTTTGCTGTTGACTGGTACATTCGATGGTGTTCCATCACACAAGCTGCAATGGATATCTGCCCAACATACGCCCAGGAAAACATCACCAAGTTATGCTCACCCCGGAGCCAGCTTTTGTTGGTTACTGCTTCAATGACAGTGCAAGAGACGATGGGAAGCTCTAAGTGTCACACTGGCTCCAGCAGGAATCTGAACGCACAGCTTCATGGCAACGAACAGAGTCAGAACATTTTCACTCAAAATAAGAGCCAGGCCAAATGCTCAAAAACTTGCTGAGAAACTCTGGCTGAATACTGCACTCCATCTGCTAAATGGGACATGGAGAACAAAAAGAAGTGGGAAGCACAGTGTTTGTCCTATATAGCTTACAAAACAACCATCCTCTTGGTGGAGCCAATAACCTAACACCATTTTAAGCCCAATACTCTCCAGTCTTGCCTTTCCACAAATTCCTTTCCTCTGAAATTTTACAAACTCATTAAAAACCTATGGTGCAAAAGCATGGGGTAAGGATTTAGAGCATCGTCAAGCAAGGTGAGATACTATCCTTGCAGTAAAAAAAGCCAAGCGCCTCTTCTTAGCCATGCAAGTGACAGGAAAGGCAACACACAAGCTTCCCAGAGCCACTTTGGCAGACCAGAGCCCTCCTCCCAGCCCACGAGACATTCACAGGGTGCCCTATAAAAAGCAGTACATTTTCTTTGCCTCTCCAGCAAAAAACTGTCAGGAACTTGGGCTGAAAACTGGGCCAAGACTGAGAACACAAGAGAAAGGAATTGGGTGCAGAAAAATAACTCCTGCTAAAAAGCAATGAAAAATGAGTATAGGGAAAACAGTTCTTGCTGCATAGAAAAACCATTCTCACCTGCTCACAGTTCAGTCAATCAGCAACCAACAAGGAGCACGCAAATGGCAAAGTTCCTGCAACGTGGCTGGATGTGGTGCATGCCAGACAGAGCTGCTCTGCTGCAGCGCCTGCTGCCACGGCCTGGTTGAGGCTCAGGGATACAGATCCCCTCGTGCCACCACGCTCAGCATGGACACGCCGCCCTTCCAGTGCCAAAAGCCCAGAGAGATGCATCTGCTGAGGAGTTCGACTCATCTGGGCTCTGCATGCTAAAAGGAGGGCAGGGAGCAGATGGTGGAGTGGGGACCACACACAAGGATCCCTTGGTTAAGCTGGACTGAGGGCTTCTTTGCAGGGAAGTGTCTTTTTGTATCTTGTTCACAGTCATTCATAAAAGGCATATAGGTTCATGTCTCTTGGTTATACCTTCCTGGCTTGGTCTGCACTGCCTTCTACAACCCCCCACTTACGGAGAGTCAAATAATTCACTTCACTAATACTGCTGAAGGAGAAGATTTGTGGAATAAATTGACGGTAATGACTCAGCTGCCACTCCAGTCCCTTTCTACAGCACTACTGAATCACAGAAAATGGGGTAGGAGCATCCAAAGAGGTCACTTTGCCTCCGTTTCCAAGGTGTTCACCTCCACCCAAGGCGTACCCGAGAGAGCCACCCAGCCTGCTTTTAAAAATCTCCAAGGCTGAAGAGATTCTGCAGAATTGCCAAGGAGTCTGCTTTCAAGTGCTTAACTACCCAAAGGTATGAAGCCTTTCCTAAAGCCTAGTCTTAATCTATTTTGCTGCAATTTATGCCCATTCCTTCCTGCGCTTTTCAGCATGGAACTCGGGGACAGCATGTTCTACTCCTCTCTGCAGCAGCTTACTGCATTTTCCCTGAATTTCCTCTAGATTAAAAAGCTCCAGATCTTCCAGTCCCTTCTTGGAAGTCAGGCTTTTGAGATCTCTGCTTTGTCTCACTGGCCTCCCCTTAACCCTCTTGAGTGCCCTCTGCAAAGTGAATATGCACACCTGCTGTTTTACCAGTCTGACCATTAATGAAAACACTGGTCAGTGCTGGATCAAGGAGAGACCTTGCAGAACCTGTTGCTTCTGCTCAGCGTGTCCCGGGTAGTGCTGGTACCAGCGGGCTCCTCTGTTTACCTCTGTGTGATGTGTTTGGTGCGTCAGGAAGAGACCAGAAGACGGCACAACACAACTGGCACACAACAGGGGCTCAGACCTGCACAAACACGAGCGAACACCCCAGCCTGCTGGGTGGGATTATGGTTCCAAAGTCAGCTACTTTCAAACCAAACAAGGCCCACAGAGGTGGCAAAAAAAATAAATAAAGAAAGGGGAGACAGACACAGCCAAGCCTGGCTCCTTCCCTCTGGGATCTGTGTGTCCTTTTCAGCAGAGCTGAGCTGGTACCACCACGCTGGATAATCCTGGATGCTTGGGTGGCTGCTGCTGAGCAGCAAAGGGCACCAGCTCCCAGCAGTGGAGTTGTACAGTTTCTTTATAAAGCACCAAATGGAGCTAGGACAGGGATAAAACAGCTTGGAAGCTCAGGTGTAGCTATAGGACAAAGATACATCTCTTACTTTTACACACATGACTGCAAGTGCCTGGCAGGGCAGGTAGATGGCACTCCGAATAAACCAGTGTGTGGTTAGAAGAGGCAAAGTTCAGGGAATACCGACCCTCTCCCTCAAGTTATGGGGCACCAGACGGAGCTGCTCAGCCACCTCACCTGCCTGCTGGGGGCTCTGGTTTGTGGCTGCTGGGGAGAGTCGCTGCGTAGAGAGTGGGGCACCGGGAATGTCACCAGCAGAACCCCAGGGAGGCCACAACACACACTGGGTGAACAGGTGACCTTAGGGCAGCAATGGCAACTGCATGCCTGTTATTTTAACCCCTTCAAACAGAGCCTTGAAAATCCATTCTTCCACAGTGAATTCCTGGACTAAGGTGCTTCCCCAAACTGGGAGAGGTCTCGGTTTTAGCAGGACCCCGTGCTCCTGTGCTGTGGGCAGTGCTGTGAGCATGGGCTGGACAGGGAGAAGTGAAACAGAAATTTGCACCTCTTGGGTCCCTCTGTGGCAAAGGTTCTAAATTTCTCACCGTCATTTCAGGAAAATATCAAGAAGAAGTGGCACACGGGAAGACATGTTGCCACCGTCACATGCAAACTCTCCACAGAAACCAGCCTCTGCATCTCCACTTCTCCTCTCATGGCACCAACCACTCAGGGAGGCGACACCGCAGCTTCCCAGATGAGCAGCATTTCTGGTGCTGTGATTCTGCCTCCAAGCAGGAAACTGTTGAGAGCCACTCTTATCCTGCTGTGCCTCCAAGGGCGTGCAAAACAAATGCCATTGTGCCTCTTCCATCCCCCATCAGGTTCAGACACGTTATCCAAGTGCAGCCCCCAGGTCCCTTCTGGCCAGGTGGTGGCAGAGAGCAGAACCAAAACCCCACATCAACAAGGGAACTGATTTCATTATTCTAAAAACAAACAGCCAAAGGAAAGTTCAGGCTAGAATGGGCTCCTAGAGCAAAGAAAGGAAAATAGAGAGCGGGCAGTGGGGAATGCTTCATATTCCTAAAAGCCTTTTGTACGTTAACACATGGTGTCTGCTTCTCTCTAGTCACCTATTTATCACTCTCCTCTTTAGAGAAGGAAAAAAGTCCTGGCTGCCTTCCTAAGGCAGAGTTTTGTGGCCGGGGGGAGGGGGAGGGTGCTTTAAGCATGATGCAAACCATTTGGAGTGCACTGAGAGCACTGCCAACACAAGCTGCACTATTTAAACAAGTGAGGAAATGATCGTATATACAACATGCCAGCGAGCACACACACACCAGAGGAAGTCGAGAGGGGTTTTCATGACACAGAGCTGGATGTCAGCGGCTGAAAGGTCGATATTTTCCCTTAACACCCTTCTCAATGACTTAATCGTGTTCCGTTTGCACAGAAAACTTCCCAAGAATAAAAGTCTGGAGGAATCGAGGGGGGATGTTTGGCCTACTGCTGACCTTGTCCGAGGTCCTCTCCACGTAGCAGGGCTCCTGGGGGGCGACCAGCAGGGGAACGAAGCCCGAGAGCAGCCGATCCTCTTCCAGGCTAAGCAGGGCAAGGTTGTCATCTGGGTCCTTGTACAAGGGCACCTCCGACTGATTCACTGTGGTCAGTATGTTACAGAAGTCAGCCAGCGTCGCCCACACATCTACTGAGACCCTGGGAGAACGAGGAGAGACGTGAGCAATTCGGGGCTGGAATGCGTTGGGAGTTGCCTGCAATGCTGCAGTGAATACCAGAGAGGTGAGGCGAGGCGAGGCACGCCACCACCGCTGCTAACCTACCCCACCGGGAGGGCTCCAGGCGCAGCTGCGTTGGCACCGAACCCAGGAGGGCTTGTAGCCCTCGCCCGCCAGCGCTGAGACCGACCACCCCGTCTCCCCGGACAGGGACGGCTCCCAGGATTGTGCCCTTCCCGCTGCTCTGCCCACCGCTGCCCGCAGCTTCCCCGTGCAGTGCCAGCAGGAACCCAGCTCATTCCAGATGGGAAAAATGATGCTTGTTACTCAATTTTAAAGCCTGCTGGGAGGAGAGAACACCCACACTGCTGTCAGGGCAGAAGAGGTACCTGGGGGGGCTCTAGCCCAGCCTGGGGTACCCTCTCCTTTGCACAGCTGTGATCTGCTGTGACCACATGCTGCAGCCACGCTCTAAAGCACGGAGATTTTTTTTTTAGTTAAACCTCAGCCACAGGGGAGGTTAAGCCGTGTTTTGCTTCTGGACACAGTTTCAACACTCACAAGTGACCTGCAAAGCTGCCTCTGTGGTGTCTCACCTTCCTGGACCAGCAGTGACGTGCGGGGAGCCGGGTGCGAACACAAGGCCACCAGCAGCCCTGGACTGCTCTCCACACATCCCCATCACACGTCCCCAGCGCTGAGCACACCCTGGGGAGAGCCCAGCACCTCAGAGAGGGCCACTGCGCGGGAAGCAGGCAACAAGTACAGGGGGCACTTACAGCTGACCAGGCTGCCTTGTGCTGCATTTCTTCCCCCTTTTTCTAAAAGCACCCTGATAGGGGGTTTTTTAGTGTGCAAACTGGGACAAAAGCAGGAAAGAGGGGAAACTGGGGCTAAGCTGCTTCTGGTGGCCGTAAGGAGAGCTGCTCCTGCACCCCACACCTCTGTGGCACCAAAAAGCACAGGGAAGCCAGCATCACCAGGGGTGCAGCAGTGACCGGTGCGGCCCGAGGCAGCCTGGGGCTGGAGGGAGGCCCCCTGCTCTTTGAACTGCTCCAGGTGGACAGAGTCTGCACTCGGTTATTTACGGGAATCAATGTACCAGGAAAGCACACTGAAATGAAACATCTTGTTTTCAAGAGCGTCCTGGGAGCCAGGCAGAATGAGGAGCCATTAATCAAAGCCCGGCACGTAATCAGCACACATGTAACGCAGAGTCGCCCACGTCCCTAAGCCAGCCCCAGCCCGCACACTGCAGAGGAGAACAGGTCCTTCAAAGCCCTCTGGGCACAGACACCAGGAGCTGGGTTCATTCACAAAGCTCCATCGCTTGGCTCAGCCAGGTCTGGCTGTCAGAAATGTTTAAATATGGAAAAAAATAAACAGTTGCAACACGTTTTTCGGAGGGATCTGTCCGAGGCCCTTTGTGATGTAATGGGAAACGCTGCGTTTGTGCTACCAGCTGGAAAATAAACAGAGCTGCGAGGGTTAAAAGGAACTGAACTTTCCACGACCCCTATCTGCAAAAGAAGAAAATAATAAGAGGAATGATCCACTGCCCCACAGCCCTGATAGTTTATCCTCCGGCCCGGGCTGCAGAGACAAGCACCGGATGTGATAGGGCTGCTCTGGGCCACCTCCAAGGCGAGCTCTGCCCATGGGAGATGCACAGGGCTTGGGAGGCTCAGCCCTCCCCCAGTGCCCTGCTGGCAACTGGGCTCGGCTGCCTGAGTCCGGTCACATAGCACTGGTGGGGCCCCGCCAGCGCGGGCTGCGACGAGGGCTCGGCGTGGAGGAAGGAGGTGCAGAGGCTGCAGGCATCAGTGGGGGAGAGGAACGGGGAGAGAGCTGGGGAAGGAGCGCACTGGGGTGTTGGGGACGGGCATCGATGCAGAGGATGTTCCCAGGGGGCTGAAACAGCCAGGTGCAGGGGACCAGCGTGGAGGAAAAGGGGAAGAAACACATTGCAAAGACCCCGCCTGTATTCCCCAAGAAACGGAGCTGCAGGCAGAGGATGGAGGTGACCACTGAGGGTGGGAGGGAGGCAGAGGGCAGCAGTAGGATGCTGGGGCAGGGGTGGTAGCGGGGTGAAGGAACAGCACAGATGGAGTGCAGGGAGCCATCT
This sequence comes from Athene cunicularia, assembly GCF_003259725.1. Classification (NCBI taxonomy): domain Eukaryota; kingdom Metazoa; phylum Chordata; class Aves; order Strigiformes; family Strigidae; genus Athene; species Athene cunicularia. Next base: position 5,653,808 of record NW_020799124.1, on the reverse strand, counting down.
CCCTCCCTGGCGCTTGGCACCCAAAGTCAGGAAAATGCCACGCTATCAGTCATGGGGCTGACACTGCTAACACCCTCACAGCCACCCAGCCCAGCAGTCCCCTCTCCTCTCCCCCAGTCCCTCTGGCAGCGCTGCCCGTCAGGGCAGCACCTCACCACCCTCTGAGCACAGGAGCAGTCCCTGTCACTCTGTCCCCTTCATCTCCAGCTGCCTACAGCTTCACAGTCCCCTGCCACATCTGTTAGTTGCACTGGATGTGTTAGGTTTCCACCCTGGGCTTCCTTCAGTCAAACCACAGGCTGTGCTTGCTCCCCAGGTAGCAAGATCATGCTGTAGTGCAACCCCACGCAACCCTGCGGCAGCTGGGCAGCACCTCTCACATACAGCACCCTGCAGAGCCTGCAAAAAGCCAACAAAGATGGTGGTGTTGGCGTTTCTGCTCTGATTTTCTCCTGCGACGCAGAGGTAGCGCTGCAGAGAGCGAGTCTGACAATTTTCTGCTTTCCCCTTGGGTGCAGCTCCTCCTCTGCAGTTCATCTCCCAGCACTGGCACCACCAAGATCATTTACTCGCTGCTACCCACCAGCAAAGCCAGTGAGGACTAACAGCTCATGCTGACACCGTACGGCCCCGCGGATCTCCTGCTGGGATGTGCACTCGCCCTAGAAGGTCACACAACACTCAGGAGCCCTGTCAGGCTCCTTCTCCCTGCTGCCACTTCCCAGGACAACAACGTGGCCACCTCCAGGTGTTTCTGGCTTATGTCACCCAACGGCGCTGCGGTGCCGGAGCCTCCCTGCAAAGCCAAGGCAGGCCCAGGTGCTTGGAAGCGCTGTGCACGCACCATGCCATGGCTCTGGCGTCCCTCTGTGGAGGGAGGCTCTGAATTACTAAGGCCAAGCCCAGGCACGCAGCTCCCAGGTACAGGGACGAGGCTCCCAGAGCTTTTAACCGAGGAAGCGAGAAGAGGGTTAGTGCGAGGTCTTTCCTCAGAACGGGGGTTCATTCCCTTCCCCACAGACACATTTACATTTGCTTATTCCACTAGGACAGGAAAAAAAAATAAGAGTTAATTTCTTTTTTATTGCCTCAGGATTCCAGGTTTAATGTAGCTGTCAGTGTGAGCGCAGCCCAGCTGCACGCCGACAGGACGCAGCCCGGCCAGGCGACGGCGAGAGCACCGCACAAGTGTGCGCAGGCTGGAGCGTGGCCCCGGCGAGGCCGGGTCTGCGGGGGGACGGCTCCTGGCAAAGGCGGGTGCCCACGATGGGGACGCATCACCACATGCAAAGGGCACGCACCAGAGTAGGGGGAGAGGAGAGGGTGTCGGGGCGAGCAGGATGCTCACCGAAGCCCTGCCGGTTGTGGTGCCGCGCGGCGCTCCGGCATGAGCCACCACCATCTTCACCAGGGGCGCGGGCTGCCTGGTGATTAATATCAAGCACAATGACCCCATGTTACAAGCCTGCGGGGGCCTGTGGAGGTGGCCATTTCCTGTGTAATACCAGCTTGTTTAAACACTAACATTCAAACTCCACAGCTGCAGAACAAACCCGGAAAGCGCAGCGCAGAAGAAGCCCTGCATTGTGCTCCCCAGCCGCCGAGAGCCGCGCTGCCGTGCAGATGGCCAACGCCTCGGGCTCGTGTGCTCCCGGGGCCAGGCGACACGCACCCACTGGCTCCCGGTGCCCAGCCCAGCTCCTGCACCGCCCTACAAAGTGCTCCGCAGCCTCCTCCTGGGTGTCCAGTCTCCCAGCCCAAGGGAAGCTGAACTAAAAGCTGCTCCTCTGCAAGAAACAAAAGGGCGTGGTGGTGCGAGCTCTTCCCAAGAGGTGTTCACCAACCTTCTCTGGGACTCAGACACAGCTGCCCCCCTCTGTCCTGTGGCACCAATTATTTCCCCCACTCTGCCCTGCACATGGTCCCTTTGGCCAGCCGGGCATCCATAAACCCATTCCTCTCCCCGGAATCTGCCTTCAGAGCTAGAGTGATGCTGTCCTCCCCAGGAGAGGTGCAGTCTCCTCCCAGCCAGCCTCTGCTTCGCCACAGCCCCCTTCTCCACGGAGACTTTTGGCTTCTGCTTTGCTTGACTTTACCTTCATTCTCAGCCAGGTTTACACTACCGAGACACCTTTGAATCCTCGCTTTGATGTCTCGATAGGGAAACTCTGGTGGCCAGCATTACTAACTAAGGCTGAAATCTGCAAAAGGGATTTTCCATTTAGTCTCCAGCAAACTCCAGCAAGGTCTTGGCACCCCTGTCCAAGACTCTGTCCATCTCTCCCAGTGGGAGCTGCCATCTCAGTGACACTTCTCCGCAAGAGCAATGTGATGAGAGCGATCTGGCAGATCTCTCTGGGAAGGTAAGCTCTAGAATGTGCTCAGAGCTTTTGGATTTAATTTAATACTTGGTTTAAATTAACCATTTTTAAATGCTTGCAGACAGTCTCCACAAACCGAGAGGCCCTTCGCTCCAGTGTGGAAGGAGCACAGATTTGCCAGGGTCAGCCCTGCGGCAGTTTGTCTGTCTAGCCAGTGGCTTCCCCATCGTTTCGTGCGCTTCATTTAGCAACGGATTCATTGTGGCAACGAAGTAGAGCAAGGAGAAGCTCATCTTTCCCCTGCCCAGACCTCTTCACCCTCTTCACAGCCGTATGTCCCAAAAAGAGATGGGTTCACTTGGATGACACCAGCCTCCCTGGCCATGTGCTGCTAATATCTCTGCCTTGGGAGATCCACCCTGCTCCCCTCACCCCAGGTCTCCCTCCTTTTACACCCTAATCTCTGCAAACTATTTCTGGGAATGTCTGGTCCGAAAGATGCTTCTCCAACCCAGTTGCATGGCAGTGCAACTGCTTTAAATGCTTAGACTTCGACGCAATATTTGCCATGAAACATGCAGATATAAATTAATTTTAAGATACAGAAGTGACTGTTGCTTGCCGCTAGAAGACCTGGGAACATCTGGTCCAGACACACAATCTCCAAGCCACAGGACACCGCTGCTCTGAAGCAGAGATGTCCACGGTCAGGCTTAGTTCCTGTTGTGGAAACACCTGAGAAAATTGCCACAGAAAGCTTGCTGAGCCCCTTGTCCAAATAGGCACAGGGGAAGGACACCTTCCACCTCTCAAATATGCAGAGCAGCCCCAAGGGAGGGATCTAGGCCATCTGTCACCTCTCTGTGGCCTTCTGGCCTGGAAAACACGTCCCAGCGCACCGCCGGAGCCATGGTGACCACGCAGACGTGGCTAAGAGCTGGGTGAGCGCGCTAGACCAAGGAGGGTGGTTCTGGGGAAAGGTTTAGCTTCTCATTCAGGTTGAATTTGGGACTGCTGAACCCCCCAGCTAGGGAGAGAATGGCTGCCAGGAGCCAGGGTCCATTTCCAAGCCCCTACCAAGAACAGGACCCCAAAGATGCAGCCTCCCAAGCCTCCCATCCCACTCTGCAGAGCTTACTCCTGCGTGGCTCGCAGCCGCACGCCGGGTTTCAGCAGCGCTCACCCCTCACACCTTTCCCTCCGCCTCTGTCCAAGGGGGAAAGCAGCAAGCTAAGGAATTTGGTATGGGTTTTTTTTTTGTTTTTTTTTTTATTGTAAGGACTCAAATCCAGCAGTGTGATAAATGCATCCGAGCTACAATTAGGAAGATATATAGCATCAGAACGCGAAGGTCTGGGCAGCGTGGTGAAACGCGGGCTCTCCAGAGCCCCAGCTATGTTTCCCATTATGTAACCCTGGTCATGGGCAGACAGCCAGACTCCAAATGAAAAAGAGACTCTGGCTTGGCACCGTTTCTATTTTCCTATCCTCATTCGGGGTCAGCGCAGTGTCATACAGCTGCAGAGAAAGCTCCGGGGATTAAACCTGGGAAAGACTCCAAGACCAGGACCCGGGTTCAAGTACCAGCTGAAAGCAATAAACCAACTGCCACAGCTGGGCTGAGTTTAGACGTTCTCAAAGTCCCCCAGCTCTCTCCCTCACTAAGAACGAGCGATCGTGAACATGGCGAACGCAGCGCAAGCAGAGGCCTTGGGATGTTCAGCCCAGGCCCTGGGCTCTGGCAGAGTCTTGACAAGCTGCCCCACTGGCCCCGAGCCCAGGCCGTCATTCTGGCAGCAGCACTGGCCCCAGACAAGCTGCACTTTGATGCAAGCTCTGGGCCAGGCCTTTGCTCCTAGTGGGCTGCCAGGTGGGTACAGGGCCTGTTTTTTCCAGAAGGTTTAGCATATTCAGGGCATCCTTGCAGGATGCTTCTGTGCTTTAGGGCTTTTTTATCGTTCCTTTTCTGTGCCCACACCATCACAAGGGGCAATGAAAGCCACGCCTGCAGCGCGCTGGGAGGTGGTCTCAGCATGTCCAACCAGTTTCTTCACTGGCACTGGTGGGGACCTCATGGCACATCCCACCGCTATGAGGCACAGAACACGCATGAAACGGCACAGGTCCCTTAATCAGTTCTGCAACTTGGCATCTGCACTTGCTCCTCACACGTTCCCCCTGCTCTTGAGCTCACCCTGCCCATAAACCTTGGCTTACTCCAACACGCCTGCTGCTCTGACCCACGTTTTACTTCTAAACTTCTTTGAAGCTCCTCCCATGTAAACCCTCGTGCTGGGTGACTCTACCTGGTTATTGAACAGCCCCAGGCCAGACAGCAGGCTTGTGTCAATAGAGAGCTGAAACAGTAATCCAGTGCTTCCTTTTTCCTTTCCCACCTCTAGGGAAAACGTTGCAAGTCCCAGGTTGTGTCCAAGAGCGGAGCTGGTTCCCTGCTACTCATCACTACCCCCATCTCCAGGGAAGCTCAGCTGCTGCTGTCCCAGAGTCCTGGAGCCCCAACACCCAGCAATGCTGGGTCAACACAAGAGGTCTGGGCTGAAACAGCAACTTGTCTCCTCACCGTGGATAAAACAGAGGCTCCTGGTGAGCCAAAGAGCACCAGGGTGGAGAAGCTGGGAGCCAACAGAAGGAGGGATGCCCACATCCCAGAAGAAGGGCATGGGTGGGACAAGAGGGGCTGCTCAGCCACCCTCCGTGGAGAGAGCAAGGTGGGGAAGCAGTTGGGCCTCTGCTACAAGATGAAGACCTTCATTCCTCAACTGAGCAGACCAGGACCTTGCGGAGAGGAGCCCCTCAACCCATACCCACTGCTCCCCAAAGAGCCCCACGCCATCATGCCACAGGGTGGGCTGCCACCGTTACCTTCTCCCGCCTTGACGGACAAGCGGGAGCCGGCACCTGCTCCGACAGCCCAGGGGGGACACAGCCCCGCGCCCCGCAGGAGGGGGAGGCAGCTCATCCCGGGGAAGGCGCCGAGCGCTGGCTGCGTGAACCCAATCAGAAATTCCATCTCGAGGCTGCCCGTCGCCAAGGGCTCAGCGGCTCCCTGCGCAGGCAGCGCGAGGGGAAGGGGGGATTGGTGCATGTGGGCTCACGTGACAGATCCCAGTTTGAGTTCCTGCCCAAAGATGGGCAGCAGTTCACATGAGCAGGCAGCGGTCCCACACCGAGCAGCCGACAAACAGAAAACAGACTCCATCTCCACAAAATGAGGCCCAGAACTTCCTGTGTGAGATTTCCATTTCCTCAGCCAAATGAAAAAGAACTGGAGTAAGAGGCAATAAACTAGGAGAGCAGGACTGGACCTGACGCACGGAGCGGGGACCCATTAATGGTTAAGCCACTTTGCTGGATTACACTTAATGCGCCTTCCCATCACCCTGGGTTCTGGCTCCTTTGGATTAACAATAAGACGTGATTTCAGGCTCTGGATCCGGAGTACCGGAGGCAGATGGAAAATCCTGCGGGAAAGCAGCTACAGAGCATGCTCAGACACTGTTTCGCATACTCCATACTTGGCCCCTTCACTCGATTTTCTGTCCAAAAATATGCAAATTGCCTAGTCCGCATTATGGACTAATGGGCTGGAATCAGGCAGTTTAGAAAATTAACCCTTCTGTGCGTTGCAGGGGTAGAAACAAGCTGTTTCTGAAGCAGAAGGGAGGTGACTTTCGGAGCTCCAAGAACAGACAGGCTGCTCCAGGCCAGCCCAGCCCAACCAAGGTTGGCCTGATTCAGTCAACAAAAGGCAACAAAATGCTTGTGCTGGAAATGGACTTTCCTCTTGCAGAGAGGAAGGCCCTGCCTGTTCAGCTGGCTGGGCCAGCAGAGCATGTAAAGGAGACGTATCCCAACAAAGCAGATGCACATCCTAAGCAGAAAGTAAAAATCCATCTTATGGGCCATCTTCTAACACACAGAAGCAACGGGCACCCACCAGGCCCCCTCAGAGACACTTCAGTCCCACTCAAGCATCATTGAAGAAGTCACTGTGTCACCAAGGGTGGTATGTCCCCCCAAACAACCCCTGCGCAGTGATTCTCTCCTGGGTGCTCAGATCAGAGTGCCACAGCCAGGAGTAAGCATGAGCGAGGGGGAAAGGTGGCACAGCGAGCCCAGTGAGGGAGCAGACACCAGAAGACAGACCAGAGGATGCACGTACTGTTTGGGGAGCTCGAGAGAGGTCGGAGGAGGATTCCAGGTGTCCGGGTGGCCAAGCATCCAGTCCGACCAGACCTTCACACTGGGGAGCAGCTCTTTCAGGTCCTGGGGCAAGGCAGATACCTTGATGTCATCCTCCTCATCCTCTGGATCCACCTCTTGTGGCTGAACTGCAAATACAAGATGTGAGAGCTGAGGCAGCTCACTGCAGCCAGGAGCCAGGCCCAGGCAGGGACTGGGGATGTACGACAGACCCCAACATCCCAGTCTTGGACATGCAAGGGAACAGCCAAAACCCACAGCAAGTGAAAAGACAGATGTGTTCTCCCTAAACGGACTGGCCTGAGGGTCAAGCCAGGATGTATGTGATTCCTTTTATTGAGGGCAGTGGGGTGCCACTGCACCAGAGATAGGATTCCGAGGTCCCAGTTTTGGGAATTTTCCCAATAGCTGTCAGAAAGCATGCCCTGCGTCCATCCCTTTCTTCCAGATGTTTCTGTCTGCACACCTCGGGGGCTTTCCAGGTGATCCAGCCAAAACCTGGGCAGAGCTTGGGATGCTGGGGGAGAATCCATAGGCCCCAACAGAGGGGAAGGGGTGTACAAAATCACAGGGAATGAGGGCCTGAACCCCACCAGGCTGCCTCATGGGCAGCTGCATGGATCCTGACAGTAAACCCTTACCTTGCACGCATTCCCTCAGCAGGCTGGTGCACCTCCTCACCAGGAGTGCAAACATGGAGAGCCCCAGGGCTGTGGCCTGTTCCTGGATGACAGAGCGGCAGTCTTCAGAGATGCACTCTAGAAAACAGAGAGAAGGTTCAGCAGGGAGCAGGTCAAATGCTCCCTCTTTGCCTTCACAGCCTCCCTTTCTGCATCCCACACAGGACAGGGATCTCTGCAGGGGTGGACGATTCCCCAGCTCACACCTGTGCTGGACCCAATTGCTCCATGTAAGGGGGGAAAAAAAAAGTGGTGAGAAGCTGCTCTGGAGGGGAAGAGGCTGCAGTCACACTGCCCACAACGTGCCCAACCCCAACTCATGTGCTGAGCCAACCCAGCCTGAGCCAGCACTCAGGGCTCCCAGCACAGAAGCTGCTGCTTGGAGCTGATGCCTTCCCCTGAAGGAGGGGGGTATGTTTAAGTGTTAAAAGGGTAATTAGCTGCATATTTGATCTCTGTCCCTGCTGGAGTTTTAACCTCAGCAGCTGAGGAGGGGGCTCCTCCCATTAGTTCACTAGTCATACAACAGCTTGTCAAGAGAGCTTAATTGAAGCTGTTACTCAAGTAGATGCCACACGACCACAGCTCCTCCAAACAGAGCCGGCTCAGAGCGAGAGCAAATCCCCCCCCGGCACATCTACACCCAGCCAGAAACCACTTCTGAGGCTGCTGAGAGCAGTGAGGAGCTGGCTCGAGGGAACTGCCTGGAGCTGGGCGTGGGTTACATTTAGTGAGGCCGAGAGCACCGTGGGGCACACCAGGCTGCCCGTGCTCGCTCAGGCACCGTGCTGCCTGCTCGCAGATTTTTAAGCCTTACGGGCAGCCTCTGCCCTCCGAATCCCCTCTGCCCCCTGAATCCCCTCTGCCTCCAATTCATACCCTCTCTTGAGATGTGTGGAGGGCGGGTGGCTGGGGGCTTGCCCGGAGGGAGGCAGGGAAGCGCTGCGGTGGGGAATGGAGCCGCTGCCCAGCGGGATGGGATGCACCCACACTGCCTGGGGGTCTCCTACCAGCCCATGCCATTTGCTTTGTGCAGGCTGCTCTGCCTCAGCACCTCACCGGCTTGCACATCCCCTGCTGCAGGACCAGGCCTCACCCTGCAGACAGGCTGCCACTGCGAGAAAAGCAAACACGTAGGTACCGACTCCAACCGGGTGCTCATGCGAGCACAGCCCCAGCGCTGGGATGGGTTGGGAAAGTCCCCGCAGAGCCCCGGCTCCCAGGCACCTCCGCCACAGATGTTAGCATCACCTGTGTGCGGGCAAGGAGAAGGTGTTGGAAGTTGAACTGCCCTAATGTGGCAGATCAGGGATTTTGAGCAAAGGGCAAGAGGATTAAAACAAGACATTGAGACCCTGTTTCAGCTGGGGCTAGCAAAATGCCTGAGGTGTAGAGAACAAACATTGGGATTTAAGTGCAAATTATTTCAGAGTGATGGGGTGGGAGGTTAAAAACAACCAGAAAAAGACTAAAACACATCTAGAAAATAGAGGAAAAAATGGGAGGAAGATCTGCAGGCTTGATTTGGCCAGCTCTTACAGCTGCCAATGTTCAGCACCCAGTGGGGAGACCAGGGTGGCACCAGAGGTGCCTCGGAGCCCAACGAGGGTGCTCTGCTCCTGGAGCCAGGGCTGAGCCGGTGCTGCAGAGCAATGGTAGGAAGTGCCGTACTGCAGGGGCTGTCAACTTTTGGAGGAAACATAAAACTAAAGATGTGACCACTCTGGGACAGTAAATCTCTTTCATGAAGCCTTTCCCACAATTAAGAGTGTTAGTCCCAGCGCTCTGGCCACAGTCCAGTTCAAGAAGTTACAGTCATCTTCCCTGCGCTCCCTCCTCCCGCGCTCGGGCGAGATGCTGGACTCTCTTCACTTCTTGTCTTAAACGGGCACATGGTGAGACCATGGCTGTTGTGCTGCCCTACCTGAGTCTAGTGAGTCCCTGGGACAGGTAAAAAGCTCTAGGCATTCCAGCAAGCACCCCTGCACTTTGAGGAGGCAGCATCCCTGGGACTCTGGGCACTGTGCTCAAGCTTAGACTCACAGTGACCCCCAAACTGGGCTGGTACAAAAGCTAAGTCCTCCCTATCCGAAAAAGGCACAGCTTATAGGCTTTTGTGATGCTGAGGGTCACAAGCACTGCACAGCCCCGATGTATTTTAGAGACTGGCTCCAAGTGCTCGAGCAATCTCTGCGGGGGCCATGGCCAGGCTTGGTACCAGGGCCTCAGCCCTTCCCACTGCCACCAGCAGCTCTTCTTGCAGGCTAGAAGTTCCCCATACAACACTGAACAATCAAAAGAGAGTAAAAATGTTTCTTGTGCTTGAGCCGTCACAGGTACAGCCGTCTGTGACCCACTCACTCAAGCTGAGTACTACAGCCAAAGCTCCATCAAACATTTTGTATTGCTACAGACATGAACAATGTGTGCACTGGTTCACACCCAATTTACATAAAGCCATGGGGCTTCGATGTACCGTAACGATGCTCAGCCCCAGTACAGCCTGCAAAGCTGCCACCATACAGGTAAGAGGAACAAGTCACCCAAATTTAAGGGTCGTTTCCCCACGGTTCCAGCTCAGCTACTGTGGGCGTTGTCATCTCATCATTAAATTGCACAAAACTCCCCCGCTCCTGAAAGTTCATTCCCCGGCCAAGCTTCTCAGCCCCATTTCAGGGAGGCTCCCCCAGCCCAAAAACCTTGCAGGGAAGGACAAATATCCAGGTGGGCGCTTATTCAAGACCCCTGAACATACACCAGCATTCCAGCTCCCAGCCCTGCCAGCAAAGCCTCTTAAGAGCTTAATTGTAAGACAAAAGTGGAAAGCACCATAAATCAGGAGAAACTTTCTCTTTGTGCCTTTTCACCACTTTCCTCAGGAGGCTGGGAGCTTTCACTGAGCTGGGAGTTTGGAGCCAGCGGTCACAACTGCGTGATGCAGAGGCAGTGGGGTGACAGACCCCAGGCTACCCCTGGCTGTCCATGCCCCAGAAGTCAGTCAAGGTGAGGGTACAGTTAAAGGGCAGAGTGCTCACGGAATGGGGATGTTTAGACAGAAACTTGTGGTGTTTTGAGTGATAGGCAGTAAGGAAACTCGCTCTCCACACCCACAGCATGAAGTGTCTGAGCCTACCCTGGCACTAAAAGAAAAATACTATGTAGAAGATACACTGAAAACATCTGCTCTGGAGCCCAGAGGGCATCATTACCTCTGGGATGAGCAATGGTCTGTGCTGCTAGTAATGCATGATGCACTAAGACACAAACTTCATGGAAAGAGATGTTCTTGGAGGCTGGAGTGACACTTAGGTGATTCCTGTCCCTAGAGCTGAACAGCACTAGTACAACCTGGGGACACCCGCTGCCACAGACCAACGAGAGCAGGCAGAGAGAACCTGACTGCCCAGGTCAGGGTAAACGCTGTAATTCCCAGATCTGTTTCTAAGGATCCACAGTGGGTCCAGGAGAAGCCACAGGTCCACAGGCAATCCTGCATCCTATCCCCACAGGCAATCACCTAAAGCTTGGTGCCAGAGACATTTTCAGATGGTATCGATGGCATCTCATCAGCTAAAGCTGCCCCAAACCTGCACTCCACTTCCTCCCCTGAAACCCCAAGTCCGGCTTTGATCAGACAACCCTCCTGTACTCACACCCAGCCACACCACGCAGCCGGGCAATGGTGAGGAGGTGGTCAGGCAGACTACAAACAGAAATCACACGCTAAAAAAGCTGCCACGAGGTCAGGGGTCCCAAGATGGTCAGAGATGTGGCTCCTCTGTGCCACCAGTAGCCTCAGCAATGATGCTCTGCAGAAAGACATCCAGCACGAGGCCAGGTTGTGTACCAACAACCACACACATTCTCCCTCCACCTTCTGCCCTTGCAACCAGCAAACATCCCTGTTAATGCCAGCATCAGTTAAACAGCTCCTGTCACCACGTCACCTCTCAGCTCTCGCCTGCGCAGCCACCCTGTGAACCAGATCGTGCGGCTCATCGGGGTTAGAAATGTCACCTTTCAGCTGTGCAATTGCCATCAAAGGTGCTGCGTGGGGGGAGCAGAGGGTGGGTAAAGCTGGCACCGCTACCTCAATAACTGCTTGTTAAACCACAGCCTAAGGTCAGGGCTTGAGGACTCGCAGCATTTGCAGCCAAGACTGACTCAGGATAATACTGTACCCTCGCCTCATGCTGCACCACCATCCACCGTACCGACATGCGGCCCACAGAGCCATGCTGCAGTCATGGCAGGGAGCTGAGCGGGCCAAAAAACCCACCCTCTGGGAGCTCTCTCAAACTGGATCTGTTTCTCGGTCACTTGTAGCCCCACATCAGCTATGCCAGCAAAACTCTGAGGTACGTGCAATGCTGCACAGGGCTAGAAAGGAGCAGGCAGAGTATTTTAAAGCAGGAATGTCATCAAATGCTTTGCAGTCTGAACCAACAGCCCGGGTAATTTGCATTACCCCACACTTCAAAGGCTGAATTTACCTCGAAGATCTGTCTTTCTGCACCCAAAAAATAAGAACCCTGCAGCCCTCTGCAAACCCTCCGTAGAGGTTAGGGCTCCAGATGCTCCACTGGCCAGTGGGACATGAGCTCTGACAGTCTCTTTTGCAGGCAGGGATTTGAGCACTGTGTTATTAAGCCTGCCTGACAATAGCCACTCATAAGACCCCTTTTCCAGTTGGCTCAGACTTTAACTATCGGAGCTGAAGTTTCCATGCTGGGTGCCTGTCTCAGCCCGGTTTCTTCCGGAAATCTTTAGCCAAAACAGTTCAGCTGCTTGTGAGAATGAAGCTAGGAAACAAGATAGTGGCTTACCCTTGTTAGAAAAAACACTTACAACCTTTTCCTTGAGCTAATCTAGCAACTGCAAATCCTGGAAAGGGGATCTGAGATTTTGCTGCAGAATAACCTTTTTAACAGAGAGTTTTCCTGTCCTACTAGAAATCTGTCCACACTTGGCCAAGCTATAAACATCTGAAATACAGCAGTTTTTCCATATTCAATAGGAATTCATTTCAGCAGCTAAAACCTTCTAAGATTTCACCTCCCTGAGCATGCTCCATCTTCCTACCGCCCTTACATCTAACCGCCCTTACACCTAACCTGTGTTACACTCGGCCGAGAAACTGCCCTGCTCCCATTCAGCACGTGGGGACCTCCAAAAACATGTCCTTGTACTAGTCACTTGCTGCGAGCTGGAGATTGGACCCAGACTCCTCCAACTGGCGCCCAGGCTATCTGCTCTGAAGCAGAGCCCAAGAGCGAGAGGAGGGAGAGGGGATGGGATGGAAAAAATGGGAGCTGTTGAGCATCAGACTGCGAGCGCAAAGAAAAAGCAACGGAACTAGGGAGGGGTGTTTTTTCTGAAGATCACGAAAACTCTCTGAGCTGCAGAAGAGTCCTCCTGCTTCTTCGCATGTATGAAAGCCTTTTTTTTTTTTCTCCAGCTGGGTACTGGTCTACACGAAGAGCACTGTTTTTCTACCAGGAGGCAGTTTCCTTTGCAGAGAGCCTGGGGAGCGGGGTGGGTCGGCCAGCACGGCTGCGGCTGCGCCCTCTGCAAGCATCTACCTGGGCTCTCAGCTGCCTCCACGCAGGGGCTGTGAGCTTTGCTCCGACCCAGCCGGCAGCAGGATCTGATCCGGGCTTTCTGCAGTCATAAATCTACCTGCTTTGCAGGGGAAAGCATGCATGGGGAGGGGGGAGAGAGACGGAGAGAAAGGGGACTTTTATAACGGGGAGAAATTTGTGTTTCTCTGAGAACATTATATTCATGGAAAACATAAACCAACTGTCGTCAAAGTCGTCTGAGCTCAGGAAATGGAGCGGCCGGGAGAAGGCTGCCATGTGGCCGGATGTTATGTATTTCTAATTAGTGCTATACATCTTTCAGCAGCGAGTGTCCTTTTGCTGGGAAACACAACGCGCTGCCCTTGTTATTGTAACTGTCAGAGACTGCTTAGACAGATAATCTCCAGGAAAAGTGATAAACACATCCCCTCTCCCACTAGGGTGTGCAAAACAGCAATGCCAAACCTCTATTAGGGCAACACAACCAGCCACAGGAAATGGGAATGGGAAAAGAGCAGGCGATGCAAGGGACAGCCGCCTCCGAGGAGAGGGATTTGCTGGAGGAAGCTTCTCGCGGCCGCTCGAGTGCCATGTGCCGAAGGAAATCCTGCGAGGGACAATCAGGGCAGAGCGAGCGCTGGCCACGTGGTCTCGGCCAGGGGGATGCTTGCGGGGATGGGGCAGCAGGGCTGCGAGTGAGGGCTCCCAGCTGCTCCGCTCCAAGCACGCTCTAGGCAGCGGTGGAAGCGAGCTACAGCAACCCCGAGCTCAGAAGCAAGCAGCAGGCATGCTCCTCCATCCATCCCAGCTAACACAACACAGGGAGCGCTGGATCTTTCGCAGTTAAAACAACATCAGCCAGCAAGCGTTAGAGTCTCGAAGGAGACCAGATTCCTTTGATTCAGGCAAGCGGACTGCTCTAGCCAAGGGTCAGGAGGACTCCAGCGAGCCAGTTTCCATGCCGGCCTCCCTGTCCTAACCTGAGCTGCGGGCTGGGGAGCCTGGAGCAGTGCCGGCAGCAGGCAGCCCCAGCGCAGGCAGAGAGAGCAGCAGGGATGTGCTTTGCTCCCGGGGAGCCAGAGCTGAACCCACCTTCCCCAGTGACACTGTTAAGGACCACATGTGAAGGCAATCAAAGGAACGAACGAGTCTCCGGACACAACCCTGAGGATGACATAATGGCCTGGCCAGGGGAGGCAGGAGGTGGAGGAGCCCGGCGAGCGCGGGGCTGCGGGTGCAAGGCACCCAGCTGATGTGTCAGCAGCTCGGCGGCACAGACAACTGATTCACCAGCCGGCTGCTGCCCTGCGGGGAAGAAGACAGAGGCTGGTCACCTCCAAGCTGACACCACCTGAAGACAATTCGTTTGCTCTCTTACCGCGCGGACCCAAGAGCGTTTTTCCCCGTGAGTCACCCTCTGCCAGACGCAGCGTTGGCAGGGCGGCGGGGCAGCCCACCGGGATGGGGCTGTCTGCAGGAAGCGGGTAAGGAGAGCCACGCTGCCGGCCCAGGCAGCTGGTCCCAGCATCACTTGCCCATGCTGGAGACCGCACGCAACCGGCAGGAATATAAAACAGCAAAGCGAGGGGGATGCTCACAGCTGCCGGGCATTTCCCTGACACCCCCTCGCAGAGGACCTGTGAGTCACGGGCACTCCCAGCTCTCCGCTGGGAACCGCCGAGTCACACACACACTCATCTGCTCCCGAAAGAGCCTGGGAACCTGGAGGCACTTGCTCAGTCCTGGCTGATTCCCTGCAAAGAGCCTGGGAATGATGGGCAGCTTTCCTGGAAAGATGCTCCTCGACTCTGAGTTTGCAGGCAACAGACAGGAGGGCAGCTCCGGCCCTCCCGGCACAGTGCACAACCACCACCTGCAGCACACAGGGCTGAATCCTCCCAAAGCAACCTTGGGATTGCAGTAATAACCTGGATGCCCCCAATCCACCTCCCCATCCCGCAGAGAGGCAGGAAGGCCCCGGAGAAGGGGGGGGTCTCTGCCACAGCACCCAGACAGGCAGCAGCACTGGGGAACTCACTGCACGTGTTCCCAAAGCAGCTGGGGCCACCCAGGACCCCACAGCTCCCTCTGCTCCATGCTGAAACCCCGTCTTGTCCGAGGGAGGGAAGGAGGGAGGCCTAGGAGGTGAGGAATGCTGGGGGCCTGGGGAGGATGGAGCAGCTCTCCCTGTGGAAGCCATTAGATATTCAACACTTCATTTGTTTCCAGCCGTTCTGGACTGCAGCGCTGGGCTCTAGGACGGGAGGCTCTTCTCTGACGTAACCAGGAAGCAGCTGCAAAATTAAGGAATCCCTCATGACATCATAAAAAGGGTCGATGGTTTACAGGGGAAGGTATAAAAATTAATGACATATTCCCACCCGAAGCAGCAAGCCTGCCTGAGAGCCTCAGGGGAAGCCATGCTCTGCCCGACACAAAGGGGCTGCCTGCCCAGGACAGCTCTGTGCTGCCAGCTCCCTCCAGCTGAGTCAGGAGCTCACCTCGGGCTCTGACCAGCCCCAATCCCAGGATCCACACACAGGGCTGGATCCTTGCACCTGGGGTGCGATAACCAGCTCAGTATATCCTTCCTGACCCCGACAAACAGAGCTTTAGGCTGAGCAAGGGAATGACTTTAGAGATGGTTTTCCTGTGTACTTGGGACTGACCAAGGAATCACCGACAAAGAACACTGTGAGGTGAGTCCTGGACAGTCGGTTATTAATTTCCATGGGGAACGCAGACACGTGCACAGAGTGCCCCCAACACCCCAATTTCTGCAGCTCTGGAAGACCAACAGGTCCTGCAAGAGGCCAGGGCACTGGTATACTGTCCCTCCCCATGACGCAACCTGGGGCTAGGACAGAAAGAATGACATTAGCCCTGAGGACAAGCACAGAGCCATTTCCACTTGAAAAGGGAAAAGGATAGTGGTTTAAAATTAACTGCAGCCTTTTCCAGGAAATATCAGTGGAAAGAAGCAGCCATTTTTAGAAATGTTATTCTCAGAAATTTCCTGAAAAGACCCATCAGTCAAAACACAGATTGAAGCCATTTCCACTTGCACTAAGCAGCACTTCGGAGCTCTCCCTCTGTGCTTGGGGTGCCTGACCCAGCTGGCAGGGCTGGGATCCTCCTCTGCACCCCTGGCCCCAACGAGGCTGCAGGAGTCAGTTTTGGATGTGCAACGCCCCACGCAGTGTCAGAAATGCTCCTCCTGCCCAGGAAGACACATACATCCCAGTTCTCACGAGCCACATTTGCATCAAAACACACCAGTCCCAGATGGTCACAGCTGGGACAAAGGCACCCACAGCACAGACACCCTTAAAGCATCACCCACACTGGCAAAGCCTGGAGAAGTGCAACAGATCCTTAGCACTGCCTTCACCAGAGCTGCTCCAAGCGGGTGAGCTGACGCTAGGACTTACAACATAGGCACAGTAAAATCTTCACTAGCCTCAAGGCTCTGCGTGATCCCCGGAGTCACTGGTTCTGCTGCCAAAAACTGACAGCTACACAAATTTGACCTGTCTGGCAGCTAAAAGGCTGGCAAACCCAAATGTACATAACTCCTGGCTAGCTCCTAAGAAAGTATGTCCCTCCAAGCTGGCAAGCCACCTCATCAGCATGTATATAGCTCCAGACCAGCCTGGCACCAGCTGTCTCTCGCTGCGGAGGGAATATTGCTATAGGATGCATGAGCTGGACAGGACTGAGGCGGCTGCAAGGGTGAACGGCTCCAAGGGCAAGCAGGGCTCAGTATGCGTAGAGGGAATCTGGACAAAACAGGGAACGCTGCACTGAAAGAAGAAAAATCATGGGTGATGAAAATGTAAAAAGACATTAGGGGCATTGCAGTAAGGCAGGACGATGCAGCCCAATACAAGGAAATCCCTGGCAGCGTACCCTCTGTCTGCACAGATCTTTCATCCCTCCTTGAATGAGCCAGCTGCAGAGCCAGAGCCCTGAACCTCACCCTGGAAGGGCCGGCGAGGAAAGCGGGCTCCTCAGCACGTGTGCTTGGGGGAACACGCTGCCATGGGAGCCTGGCTCGGTGCTCCGCAGCAGGCATGGCAAGCTGCTACTAGCATCCCACCCAGGAGCTGCGTGCGCCCAACCATAATTGTGTCAGATGTTATTTACAACGGGGGAGGAGGTGTGAACAGGGCTTCCCAAGAGATTTACTCCAGCCCTGAGTGAAGTTTTACCAGGACAATTGCAGCAAATAAAAGGCAGCCTTTTCCATCCACCCCCCGCCATGCTGGAGGTGGGCATGTCTTTGGCAGCAAATGCAAACAGACAGCCTGGAACATGCCTCCTCTGGTGTGAACCTTGGTGAGCGCTTCAAGCCTGGAGTAAAAGTTAATGAGAGAAAGCGCCTGCAGACAGGCACATTTGGAGAAAGCAGCCTTTGATGGGGCAGGAACAGCAAAGTGCGGAGCTTCCGTTTCAACACATTCTCTCATTTGCTGCTCTTCTTTTTACAGCTTCCTGAGGGACCAGAGCGCCAGTGTGTCAGTCTGCAAAGCAAATGCCAAAACTAAAGCAAAACCCATGCCCCCAACCCCCCAACTCCAGGGAGACAGTAAATCCCTGGGGTCCTCATCAGATGTCTGCAGGCCTGAACCTCCTCACCTCCTGCTCCAGCCCCTGGCCACCTCCCCAGCTGATGCCAGTGGCACCCCCAGCACCAGGACATCCCATGGCCCAGCCGCTGTGCCTACACAGCAGCTTACCTAACACTTTCCGTTATGAGACCCTGATTTTAGTTCCTGACAACTTTGCCAAATTTTAACCATTTAGGTTGCAATCTTTCATGCCAAAAGCTTTCTTTGAGCTAAATTTATTGGGAAAATTTCACCTACAAAGGTTCAGCCATTTGCCAGAATGAGGTTAGGGAAAATATATTGTTCTTCTCAAGTTAAAAATTCCTTGACTGTTTCAGCGAAATCCCTAGCACCTTCACACTCTGGAGCAAGAACCAGAAGTCTGGCAGGGGCTGGCGACAGGATCTGGGTGTGCCTTTTACCCCCTCCATCCATCCCTGCTTCGCTAAGGCGGGGGCCTATGGAAATCCGGGTGCTTTTATCAGACAGCTCTCACGTGCCACTCCAACCAAAGCAGCCACTAGTTCATCTGCTTGGATAGGCGAGGGAAGAAGAAACCAAGCTGGGTGAGGCCGTGGAGAAGTGGAAAAGGAGGCTGAAGCAGCACAAGCTAGGTGATAGCATAGAGGTCTGTTCCCCAGGCCCCCACGCTGCTTTGCTGGCACCGCCAGTGGCTGTTCACCCTCACAGCGCCTGGTGCACGCGGAGGATAATAGCCCCGCTTCCAGCATTCCTGCCGTGGCAGGGGCTTGTGTGGTGAATCTAGATTTACGCGCCAGCTGAGGATCCCAGATGAGGTCAGTCCTGTTCCACGGGGGGGCTCGCTTTTCTAAAAACAATGGGAATTACACATACAAAAACCGTTACATGACCACACAGTTGAGCGCTCGAAGGTCAACAACACCCAGACTTAAGAGCCGTCCATGCAATTTCAAATTAACTCCATCACACTTACACATTATAAGGTAGTCCTAATGACATATCACTTTTTCTCCTCTCGGGTTACCATTTTCAGTTGACACAGAAAATTAACAGTCAGTAGAGACCCTCCTGCAGAGCTCGTGTGCTGAAACATGCACATAGTCAGTAAGGCTCAGGGCTGCAGGACACAGTAATGTTTTGGGCATTAAGATGGTTCAGCGCTATGCTGGAGAACTAGATTCTGTTTTTGCCTTGGTCATGAACTTCCAGGAGGATCCAGAAGTCACCTTAACCACTTTCGACACATGTGGTCAGCATTTGTGTGTCCCTCACTTGTTGGCTGGTCACGGTGACACAGAGAGGATGAAATCTGCAGATGCCAGGCAGCTCTGCTTTGAATAGGAACAAAGGCAGTTCCTCAAGGACTATGTTTTTAGAACTCCATCTCTGCATTTAAAGGTGAACAGTCAAAAAACCTAGAAAACCTGTTATTTTCCTTAAGCTCAGTTCCTCATCTGTACACACCAGAGATACCATGCAGAAAGACATCCAAACCCGAGATGCTTTAAGACAGAAGCCAGTGAGTTTACGCAATCCAATTATTGGAACCCGAACCTTCTAGCTCTTCCTATGCTCCATGCAGCACCGAGCATGATGATAACACTTAATCAGTGACTTCTCTGGAAAACTCCCATGTGAAGGGAAAGGAATTTTACAAGTAAAGGACAACAGGAAAATTGAGGCCAGGATCTCTGCCACGTCATCATCTTGTCAATCACAGGAGGTCTTATCTGCATCACACCACACCTCAAGCACATGGAAGTGCTGTTGAGCACAGGCTTCGAGGCTCGCTTTGCTTGGGAACAATCCCTCGCAACAGTACTCACGAGGATATGGCCAGATTCACCCACCCAACCTCTCCTGGTGAATGGGGGCCGTGGAAATTCAGAAAAAAATCTGCTCTAAGCAGTGCCCTGCAAAGGGAGGTTCTCAGGTGTCAAGTGAGCAACTCCCTACGGGAAGGGCTGCGACCGCAGGCGCAAACCAACAGCATGCAGAGAAACCATTCCAGGAAGTCTAACATCCGAGCCCCCATATTAGAAAATATGATCTCAGTGCTCCAACAACTTACATGTAGCCAGAGCCTCAGGTCCCAAACCCCTGCGCAGACTGCAGCAAGCGCACACTCACACCGCCTATTGAGCCCCCCCGCCACGGGACTCAGTAACTAAAAAGCCCTAACCTTCTACATTCATTAACAAGCATAAGACATAACGGTTTTATGCCAAATTCCTCTTTTCCCCTGTGATTTGAGATAAGATTGGCATGACCGTGAAGTTCCCTGCAGCTACCGTTGCTGCACCGTTCCCAGCAGGGCCGTCCGCAGGCAAAGGCTGCGCTGGAGGGGGGGGTGGGCTCAGCCCTGGGGTGCCCCAGCACCCCTCTCATTTGCTGCTACATCTCCTGCCAGGAGGGCACGAGGGAGCTGCAGGCTCCCGTACAGCCAGCGCTGCTACATTTCCTGCAGAGATTTGAAAACCTGTTGCAGTTCCAAAGTGAGCTTCGATTTCACTGTGACCAGCAGCTCAGAGACTCATAGTTACTATACAGCCGAATAAAATATTTTTTCATAAATTTAACGCCAGCATGTCTGTGTTTGGAAACTTTGAAAATCCATGTTGTATGGTTTACTGCACTGGAAAAGGTGCCAACAGAGTTTCAAAGGAAGGGAAGTGTATAACTGTTTCCTTTCAAATGCATTTTCCAATGGGATCCATTGAGGGAAAAGGCTGGAACTAACTAAAACATTATTAAAAACTGTTATGAAAAGAGACAGAGAGATGGAAAAAGATAGACAAAAACTCCAATACACAGCCGAAAGGGAGGGAGGGAGACAGGCAGCAAGAAAGGGGATATGGGCAGAAAGACACTTTGGGTGGAGAAAACGGGGCGAGACGGGGAGTTTTAACTGGCAGTCACCCTTCGTGGTTTCATATTGTTGCAGATCAATTGATCAGGATTTCAAGTGCTGCTGGCCCGGTGGCACAAGGAGAACCACAGAGTTGGCTGCAAGTGCAGCACTTGCGAACTGCTGACCTTCAGTTTTAAAACCAAAAATATTCTTTGGGAAACAGTTACACTAGGTTCCAGCCCCGGCTGCCAAGCAAAAAACAAGCACTACTAACCTGAAGTAACACCCCCATCCCTTACACCAAAGCAACAACCAGGACTAGTAACCTGAAGTAACTCCCTGGTCTGATTCAACCAGCAGTAACCGAGCGTGACATGTGCGCAGGGGCTTGGCTCTTCCTTACTCCCTGAGTGGAGCAGTTAATTCTCCAATCGCTGACACCAGCCGTCGCGATGAGCGTGCAGGATGCAGGCATCGGCCTCAGATCGCTCCCGCTCCGACGTGTTGGCCACATTCAAGCTACTCTAACGAAGTCTAAAAATACTAAAGCGATCGGGTCCGTATAGCGCAGTCACAACCCAGGTCCAAAACCACCGTCCCAGCTCCAGGCAGAGCAAGCAAAGGGGGAACCGAAAAGGGCTGAAAACATACATTTTGTCAAATGCTTCAGTGCCCTGGACATCAGGAGGCTGCCAGGGTCGGGGCACGAGTGGGGACGGAGCCGGATCTCTGCTGCTCTGCCAGGCTTCAAAGAGCCAGGCTGGGGGTGGGCAGAGCTCGGCGCACGCCTGCAGAGCTCCAGGCCTGTGGTTCTGCGGGGTGTAGTAACCGTGGGCTGTAGCACACATGTCGAGGGATGAGGGGAAAAAAATAAACAGACAGACAAAAGAATGAGGATGCTCTGCCAATTCCAATTGTGCAGCTTTTATTTTAAATGCTTATCAAGCTGAGAAAGAGCAGAGTTCTTGGAAAACAAGGTTTCCTTTCTTCCCATGCCAGTGTCAAACACCCTCAAGGACGGGTACAGCACAGGCGCTCGCTGCCGGCCGCCCTCTCCGCAGCAGCTGCCATCCCATCCCGTCCCACCCGCCTCGGGAAGGGTTTGCAAGTAACAGCCCTGGTGTTTCTGGTAAAAACTTTTTTTTTTTTTTTTTTTTATTAATCTCCAATCTGGCTGGGTTCAAATTATGGCCAATTACCCACCAACACTTCTCGCTAATAAAATAAATTTTTACGGGCCCTAATTACTGCTTTCGCTGAACAGCTCTACAGGAAGCCGAAAGGCTGCGGCTCTCCAGACGGCAGCAGACAGTAAAGCGAGGCACCCGCGAGTAAAGCGGCGAGTGACTCAGAGGAGACAAGCCGCTGGAGGGGCGGGCAGAGGGGGAACGAGCGCCTGGCTGGAGCGTGAGACACATCAGTTCATAAAACGCTGCATGTCGTGCGCACGGTGCTCCGGGGCCGGCCGTCAGGTCCCCCGTCAGTCGCAGCACCCGCTACCTGTGACGCAAGGCTATTCCCGGGGACCAGAGCGACGGCCGCAGTGCTCTGCCGGGGAGCGATGGCCGCGAACCGGCGAGCAAATTATATTTGGAAACGGCTGCATCAATCACGCGCGGCAGAGAGATGGAGCTGCCTCCCCTTGCAGCTGAGGGGACCGACCCTCGGAGCTGGGGTCCCCTCATGCGGGCTGCGGGGGAGGGAAGGGAGGTGGCTTCTCAGCCCAGCTCCCACCTTTGGCTCCTTCCACTACAAAGTTAATTGAAAGAGACAGAAATAGCAGAAAGATAGAAAAATTCTCTGAAAAGGTGAAATACCCAGCCTGCTCCCAGCTACACACGTGCTCCCGCCTGCCAGCACAGCGCGGCCCCAAAGGGCTTCCTGAGCATGAAAAATGAGCAGGAACCCGCCTGGTGACTGCACCCTGCACCCAGGCCCTCCCGGGTAGCGAGCTCGCCCTCAGCCCTGCGTGGCGGCAGGGGAAGGGGAGCCGCTGCTCGGCGGCAGGGAACACCCTCGGTGGCAGGAACGCAGCGGCGAAACCACCGGCCCACGGCGCGCTGCCGGCCCACGCAAGCCCGGGCTGCTGGAGTCTTTCAAAGCGGGGCTGCCACGCAGGTATCCAGGCTCAGCTGGGGAAACGCGGCTCTGTGAGATTGATTAATATATTTTTTTTTTTTTCTTTCTTAAGCAGGATTACTTTAATTTTCGGGGCCTAATGGAGTCCAGCTGCGATGGGGAGGCAACGCTGCAGTAGTACAAAGACAGACCTTTACACACTGGTGCAAACTTGTACAACATTCGGCGCACACACATACACGCATGCACACACACACAAAGCCCTATAAAAAGGATGCACTGCAGCGGGGTATTTTTAGTCTTGACAATACAGCACTAAAAATACGACTTTGCTAATACATCACTACAGAAATATTCCCAGTGTCCATTCAGGAACGGTTTAAAACATTTATTTTTGTTTCCTTTTGCAATGGTCAGAGAGGAGGGAGAAAATAGAAACTCATTGATAAGAGGAAACGAGAGAGACATGAAAAATTGAAAACTACCTAAAAGCTCATGGAGAGGTTTATTTTATTAGTTCTTAATAAATATCTTGCAGATTTCCTCAGGAAATACACCAGATCACATGTAAAATAGTTTGGTACTGATGTCAACTGTGTCAGCATATGAAATCTATTAGGGTGAAGCCACAGCAGGGTGATCAGCGTGCTGAAAAACTGCACGGCACCGAGGCGAGGGGGGGCGGGGGGAATCTCACGGCCCTTCCAAATTCTTCGAGAGGTAAAAAAGTCAGCCAAGACGCAGAGAGAGAGAAAAAAAGATCCCACATCCTGCTTTGCGCTGCCAGCAATGTGAAGTGCCCAGAGATTAATTCTATGTCTGGCCTGGAAATGTGACTTTAAAGCATTGGAGGGAGCGGGGAGGAGGAGGAGGAGAGAGGAACGAGAAGGCCAGGCGAACCGGGACTGGCACCGTGCCACCGACACCCCCCCCCCCCCCCC
>NW_020799124.1:5590754-5630488 GCF_003259725.1 Athene cunicularia | reverse complement strand
CGGCGAGCAAATTATATTTGGAAACGGCTGCATCAATCACGCGCGGCAGAGAGATGGAGCTGCCTCCCCTTGCAGCTGAGGGGACCGACCCTCGGAGCTGGGGTCCCCTCATGCGGGCTGCGGGGGAGGGAAGGGAGGTGGCTTCTCAGCCCGTGTTTCAACGTAGACAGCAGTAAACCCCAACAGACGGCAGCTCCCGGGGCTGCCAGGGCCTCGCACCAGCTGGGGCGCGTCTCCCGCTCCCCGCGCAGCCCCGTGCAGATGGGCCCGAGAGCATCACTTCCGCTTCGCCTGCTTTTAAAGACACACGAGCCCATGTGGCAGCGTTTCGTCGCTCCCCGCCACGGCCCCGTAAGCGGTTGGGGCCCCCTGGGCAGGACGAGTCCCGCTCCCAGCACCAGGCATGAGGTCTTGTCAGACCTTGGCTCCTCGGGTTTGCTCTGAAGGGTTTATGCTGTTCCCAACCCGCCTTTGGCAGCCGGCGCCTCCTTCTCCGTCTCCGTGCCATTACCCAGAGAGCAGGCGCTTGCTTACGCAAGACACCCCTGCTCCGCTCCTGGGTCTGGCGGAGAAGCACCGGGTGTTCACCGAGGCAGGGTCAGGGGACCACACGCTGCTGGGAGGGATGGGAGAAGGGGGAACGAAGAATCCCCACAGCCAAAACCATCCCTCCAGGGCATCTCCCTCCCAGCCCATGGTGACACACTCCTGTCTGCCTCTCGTCCCACCCCGCAAGCTGGGGGACCTGAGAGCACGCACCAGAGCCCTGTGCCAACCTCGGGGACAGGCAAATCACTCGTGCCCTCTCCGTGTCACCTACGCCCTATGGTCACGTTAACCACAGCCATCACAAGCCACATCAATCAGAATTAAAAATGACCCTTCCGTTAAGAGAAGGGCCATGTACCTTCAGTGCTGTCACCCAGCCGCCAGGGTTAGACTATCCTGGACTGAGCATCACGTTAGCCAGGGTGACACCTGAAGGTCACACTCAACAAGTCCTCACCTTCCTCCTGACCATTAATTAGCACAGGCAGAGCCAGTACCATGCTGCTAAGAACCCGCTGCACGGGCACACGCAGCTTGGGCAGACCCTAATCAGGGAAAATAAAAGGTCTCCATACATAAACCTGCGTGGGGTCACCTCCTTACTGCAGAGGCACCGGAGAGCAGAAACACAGCCTTGGTTACACTGCCGTTCCTAATTTCAGCATTAAGGCAAGAAGAGATCCCAACAAGCCCCTAAGGATGCCTGCTCCCAGATGAAGCCCCCCCAGCACCGGGCACCCAATTCACCGAGGGACTGCAGCCTGCGAGCAGACAGAGGCAGGATGGAGCCGGCAGGGGACGGGCCCGCGGGGCAGCCCCCGGGATGGAAGCTACCCTCACCGAGCTGGCAGGCTGCACCCGAACCTGCACAGGGCATGGGGCCCGCAGCCCTCCCTGCCTACACCTGGCAGGCTATAAAACAGCCCCACAAGCTCAATCAAGAGTTTTACAACTTCACAAAGCACGATAATTAGCCTAATTATACAATGTTCTCTCAGAGAATTAAACAGAAATACAGTAATTGACTTGGTGCTGCTTAGAAGCGTGAGGAAATCAAAGGCACAATGCACAATAAAGAGTAGAAACATCTCTTTAAAAGCGAGAGGATTTCCTGTCATGCTGCAAACATCTAAAGCTTCACCAAAGCCGCTGCACCTGGTGCAACCCCACTCTGGCTCCCTGGCACCCCTCTTTCTCCACCACCAAAGCAGGGGTGAGGCAGAGCCCCGGGACAGCTGCCTCAGGCACCTTCTTTCTCATTTTACAGCAGGACGGATGGACACTGCGTGCCAGCAGTCCATTTCCTGCCTTTTACTTTATACATTGATGCTGCTTCTTCATCGAAATAGTCATTTTGCTTCAGCATTTGCAGAGCTGGCCCATGTCTTGGTGGTACAGCAGCATGAAAGCCCCTTCAACCTGACCTCACTGGTCACTGGCTCTGTCCTGACTTGCTGCTCGGGCTGCCGAAGCTTGGCTGTAAAGCAGACTCGAGCTTTGTGATTACAAATCATTTCCCCTCTACTTGTTGCTCTGAAATGAGATCTCGGCATCACCCTGTGTTTGGTGGAACAGCTTCAAGGGCAGACGTAAGGATGTGCTCATGTGACATGCAGACCGGGCAGAAGCCCCCAGCGAGCTCATCCGACACCACTGGAGAGGGACTTTTCCTGCACTTTGGTTGGAGGGCAGGACTGGAGAATCAGTCTGACACACCAGCAAGCACTCAGTTTTGCTGGAAACCTTTTCCTTCTCTGCCACAAGCCCTGCTCAATCTTTTGCCTCCAAAGCCAACGTCTAGATTTCAAGAAACCTGAACTGCAAGTGGAAATTCCCTGCAGCGCGTTGATTATTGCATCTCCTGCTGGCACTTGTGGCAAGGGGAAAAAAACGTCACATGGCTTTCTGGACACACATTTTGCTAGGGAGTCTTGCATCAGAGGGCAGAAGCCAGCAGCCAGGAAAATAACTCCAATTACGGTAAATAAATCCCCAAATATGTGACAATCTGCCTTTTAAACAGGAAACAGAGGGGAATAAGCAAAGGAAGACTTTGGTCTAAACATTGCTGCCACCAGCCTCAAGAGCCCAAGAGCGAGACTCTGAAGACGCATCTGGGCCAAAAGTATTTTACCTGAACTTTGCTGATGTGTCTCAAGTCCGAGACAGCTTCCTTCCCTGAAAGGAAAGGCGCTGACAGTTCCCAGCAACTGTGCCAACCTTCAACACTCCCAAGTGCTCAGAGGAGAGACTCTAGAGGGTGGGCTGCCACCTCCAGACAGGGATGTGTCCCTCGGGAGGCTCAGCATGAGTGAGCAGCTCAGCACAGGAAGCCGTGTGGCTCCCGAGATGAGCAATGCAGGTATCGCCCCCCGCACCATTTCAACCCTTCATCCTGCTCACATGGCCAAAGTCTGGGCTGCCCCTGGGCACAGCGAGCAGCAGGCATTACACAACAAAACGGGTTAAAAAGAAAAGCCCTTTTCCCAGGCAGCCACATCTCGGCACCAGCTCGCTCTAGAGCCTCTGTGCAAGCCAGGCAGCACGGGAAAGGGTGGACACCAGTACCAGCCAGCCCTCCTCTCCTCATTACAACTCAGCCCCACAGCGAGTAACAGCAGCAACATGAAGGGAGGGGAAGGATGAATTTAACGTCCAGTTCCCCCAAACTTAAGGCCTTGGGAGGTGTTACGTCTTAACACCATCTCTCTAAAGACAGCGCTACCCAGTCTCACAGGGAAACAGCACACAGCAGCTGCCAGGTGCATGCTGGTGATCCCAGTATAGACACGTCAGTCCACACTTGCTGTATGACAACCGAAGCCCTAACACCCCAGAGAAAGCCCGTTATGAAACCGTGCAACTCCATCCTCCTCACATCAGGCGGGCTATGTTTGCATTACAAAACCGAGTCCCCCAGGCAGGTGGAGGGACCTCAGGCTCCGCTCTCACTGGGGCACAGGACCCCAGATGCTCAGCCTCCCTGAGACACAGCCCCATGGTACATCATCATCATCAACATGTTGTGCCCAAAGCTGTCACGGCCCACAGAGGCACCTGCGCGAAGGTACTGGCTGGACTCTAGTGAAGCACGTATTTACCATGCAAAGAGGGGAATTAGCAGAAAAAGGCTCAGTTCTGCTCCCCAGACAGGGAAAGATCAAGTTGCTGCTTCTGCTATCTACCGCCTGAGGTTTATTAAGCTTTGTTTTATGCCTAATTTTAAATCTCTACCAAACCAAGTCAGCCATCCCACAACACCGCTTTATTTTTAAACTCAGGCAAATGCACTGGACTCCTTTGCGTTCAACTCCCAGCACTCTTTGTCTGCTCCAGTGTGCAAGATGTGGTTAGAGCTTCATGAGAAGCCATTGAGATGTGCCTGCAGCAGAAGAGCAGCACATGCTTCTGCTGAGCCTTTTTCTGATGCTGCAGTTAGGTCTTTCAGCAAAGCTGGGTCCGAGCATTGGAAACCAAGCAAGAACCGTGAAGATGGTCAGAGCTGAGGTTCTGCTGAGGGCAGACACCACCAGCCTCTGCAGCAACTCCGGGGATATTTTAGGGGTTCACGCTTTAGCTTGCAAGCCAGCAGCTGCGGTCAGCAAAGCGAAACACGCTCCATCCAGCACCAGGCTGCGCGCAGTGGCAAGACGACAGCGGAGCAGGCTGCTGGTTACACAGGCACAGGCTGATCTCAGGGGGTCCTCTGGGTTTGATGCATCCTCTCCAGCCAGGCTGGGGTGCCGAGTACATGTGCAAAAGGGCAAGTCCTGTACCTGCTTAGACACTGCAGTTGATGTGCACTAACCTTCAGATCCTTTGTTGTACCTATCAAGGAGACTCAGGCAAAATCAGCATCTCAGAAGCTGGTGCAGGAGCAAGCAGGACTGTGCACATTAGCAAACCCTTGCAAGGGCTGTAGTTAGCAGCACTCACTGCGGAAGAGCAGTTCTCTGTGAGCCAGGCACAGCACCTTTACACCCAGGGGCCTGTGCAGTATTGACCTCCTCTACGCTGCTCTGAGGACACCAGTGTGGCAGCGTGAAGGGGACAGATGCTGCTCTGAACGTGCTGCAGGGAGCGGGATGTGAATCCTTCCTTTCTGCACAAGCCCTCAAGGTTTCCCAGCCAAGTGTCTCTCGCACAGAAAACCCGACCATGATCCACTTGAGAAGACAGAGCCGGGAGGGTTGTGAACCAAAGCCCAGCCTGACCCTGCCACATTGGCTGCCCTCCTGAACCCTCTTCCAGTTCCACACAAGCAGCAGTCCCACTGCTCAAGCGCAAGCAGCAGGCCTTCCTCCTCACCCATCGGCCTCGGCAGAGCAGATGCCCTACAGGCTGGTCACCCTGCCCTGCCCGAACTTTCCTCTGGTTGAAACACAAGCCACTTTCCCAATCCTCAGCTAAAGCTGTGCTTGGCTAGAACCTCCCCGTGCCTCTATGCCCTGACTCTGCTCGGCCCCGGGGGATGCAACTTCATTCCCTACATGTGCTGAGGATGCACATATGGCAGCCCCCTCCCCTCTCCACTTCCACCTAAGCCCGACCTCCTAACAACCTCCACACGGCACAATGCAACCGGCCCGAGAGTGCCAGAAGGCATCCAGGTGCTGCAGCCTGATGCTTCACACCCGCAGCCAGGCAAATTTGCTGGGATTTCCGGGAAGTGTCTCTAGGGTGCCCCGCGCTGCTGCACCCCCACTTTGGTGCGCGCTTGTTTGGAATGCGGGGCCGTCGGGGGGGGAGAAGGGAAGTTATTCTGGTGGTGGCCTATGAATAACATCCAGTGATTTATAGGAAGTATAATCCAATAATACAGTAAAATAAAACAGTGTGTCTGAGATGGGTTTGATTCCAGGAATTATAAAACAAATTATTAAAGAGAGAGAGAGAAAGAAAAAAAGCCTCAGAGAGGCCAGATCGGAGTAAATTGGGCACAGATGGGCTGGGAGGGGGTTTCTCTCTCTCCCCTCACCGAGATGCCCCTGCCGCAAGCACGGCTTCAATTAGTCTTTTCAGAAACCAGAGTTTTATTTCCCCAAATTACAGAATTAAAAAAAAATTAAAATTCTTGGAGTGTTTGTGGTTGGGATAAAGGGATCCAAGCTTCTCTGTAAGTTGGTTGCGCAGATGGCTACCAAACTGTTAAATGGGCCACCCCACAAAGGTCCCACCCCAGCCAGAGCTCAGGATGGCCCAAAACATTGGTAGTCACCTACATTCCATCATGGGAAGCTCCAGCAACTGCATGTGTCTGCCACGTAGATGCCCATCTCTCTCTGCCTCCCTCCCCTGAGTGGGCCCTCCTTGCCCCACAGGTTTGAGGTCTACAAAAAGCTTTCTCACACCTTGAATGCTCCTGCCAGGAGGCAGTCAGGAGGTCAGAGGGATCCTTGGTGGCTGCACACCTCCCTGGAGGAATCCTTGCTGGCTGCACACCTCCCTGGACAACGGGGAGAGCGGCTCACTCAGAGCAATACGCCGTTTGATGCCGAACAGCGGGGGAAGCACTTCATGTGGGAATTCTTTGGCTTCTTCTGTCAGAGAAAACAACAGACCCAATCCATCTCCCAGGGTCTTCCCAGTGCTGCCTGGCTGCACAGGCAGCTGAGACCAGCTCTGGCATGCCTGGTGCTGCCCCTGGGGGACAAGCACAGGCTCAGCTGCCTGCACTGGGCACAGACCGTGTGGCTCTGCCTGCACACAGCCAAGCCCTGCCTTGGGCACACGCTGCAGGGTCCAGGTAGCTGGAGGCTGCATCAGCGACCTGCGTGGGAGGAGGCTGTGAAACACCACATGTCGCTCGCAGCTGGCTGGCTCTGAAACCAGTTTAAACACCCCACTGCACCCCAAAAAGTCAACTTGTCAGAAAAGCACATGGTGACCTCACACAGACTGATTTATGAAAGGGTGGCAGCTGCTAGGAGCCAGAGGTGTGCAGGAGGACACATCACAACTGCCATACACGGACCCACGCCAGGGCAGGGACAGCCCTGAGAGACCACGGCCAACCCACACCACAGCAAAAGAAAACAAGTAAAAAGGAAAGAGTGGCAGATATAAACCATTAAGCATGAGTCCTCAACCTCCTGCAGTGCCTGCTGCCTCCGAAGGAATTGGGACAGACCAAGCATAATCTGGCACGAAAACAGGGGAAGCTGAGACTCAGATGGGGCAGGATAGGTCTTTGGTGTAAGCTGGAGGAAGAGAGAGGAAAGGTGTTTATTAAAGCATTTGATAGTTCAAGTCTCCTTTTTCTTAATACCTGAATATGTGATTAAAAGTTTGTGTTTATGGGCATAAAATTTTGTAAAAGTTCCCCACATCGAGACTGTTTTGCTGGCGACGCCGCCCCACAACTGCTAGCACCACTGGATCCCAGCACGAGGGATTCATTAGACACCAGACACAGGGCAAGCAAGCGAGTTTACAAGTTTCTCAGGAGTAGCTGGGGCTCTTGAGACCTGGAAATACATGGCGGGAGAGGGAGGGAGCAGCAATCCCCAGCGAGAACTATCCCGGGACAACAAGGAACAGAGGCTCTCAGACAGACCGACCTCCCTCCCCAGCCCCCAACCCACAGATCTCCTGCTACTGAGAGCTCCAGCTGAAGGTCTGACAGGCCCTTGCGATGGGAAGGACACAGACACGCTCTGATCCCAGATTCGCAGAAGGATTTCAGTAGGAGGAGATCTCTAGAGGTCATTCGGTCCAACTGCAAAGTTAGATCCAGCTCTACAGAACTGACGCAGCCAAGCTCTCACTACGGCGAGCCGGGCTCGCAGCTCCCCAGTAATGCTTCCTGGCAACTGGGATGCAGGCAGGGTGGGACCGCTCCCTGAGCCCTCCCAGCCTCCCACCCACCCGCAGGGGTGGATCGGTCTCCTTGCCCCCGCTCCCGCCGCTGCCCATGCTACTGCAACCCAGGGAGGTGACTCATGTGCTGGGAAATGGAAACCCGCACCTTCCCGACAGCCGTTCCTGCCGTATGCTCCAGCCAGCCCTCTGCCCACAGCAACCCACACACCGGGGGAAGGAGCCAACACCCTCGCTCCGTGCTGGGCACTTGGTAATAATTCAGC
Source organism: Athene cunicularia (assembly GCF_003259725.1). Classification (NCBI taxonomy): domain Eukaryota; kingdom Metazoa; phylum Chordata; class Aves; order Strigiformes; family Strigidae; genus Athene; species Athene cunicularia. The sequence continues at coordinate 5,622,854 of NW_020799124.1, read as the reverse complement.
AAACATTCTTGCTTGCCTTTTCCCTCCTTCTGCACCCAGCTCTTCTCAGTATCACAGTGTCGGCACCGAGCCCAACCCGTGCTGTGCCAGCACTCAGCACACAAGCGCTCGGAGACCACCAGGGCATTTGTGCTGACAACAGGATTTGCTTTGCCAACAATATTCTCAGCGATATTTTAGGGTCACCAGAGCAAGAAGCCCTCAGGGAAATCCCTGAAGGGCACCAGGCATCAGATGGCAGCCGTAGTGCCATCCGACCTGCAGGCATTTCATGCACGCTGCCACCTGCTCTGCGCACAGCCTGCAGTCCCCAGCAGGAACAGGTTTGCTTTCTCCAGAGATCTGAAAGCTGGGAGCAGCTGGCAGCTATTCACACAGGAGGCAGAAAACTCCGAGAATACTTATTTTTCACAAGAGATAAAAAGCGCTGCCTTTCTGTCACTCACGTACATCCACAACTCAAGCTACAGATAGAAGAGTAGAGTCCAGTGGTCCAAGAGCTGGGATTGCTTCCAGTTCTGCCACAGGGGCTTGCTGTATAGCCCAGACAAATCTCTTCCTCTCTTTACCACCCACTGCTGTCTGTGGCATGGACACTGCTATTAATATACCTACCGGGGGGCTGAGCAGAGGCATTTGCTCATAATCATAAAGTACTCTGCAGCTCAAAGATAAACACACTGTCACTAGCTGGCATCTCACAGGCAGGGGGGGCAAGGCTGCCTCGCCAGTGGGGCTGACAGCTCCCCCAGTGCTTCCCCTGGGAGAGGAAGGTGCCTACAAGATTGGCCAGGCAGCAGGCACGGCGCACGGGAGCTGCTTCCCAGCCCTCCGGCCGACGCTGGTTCACTCCATCAGCTGACCCTGGCCACTAACCACCAGTCTGACAGGTGGCCAACTGGTTCACGAGGGAGAAATCTTCCACCAGCAGCTCTCTGGGGCTCAGCCTGATCACCCACGTGGTGGCTTTGACTGAAATCCATCAGCTGGAGGCCTCCATCTTTGGGATGTAAATCCCAAGCCATTGGCATGTGAAATGCTGCTCACTACCACCCAGGGAGTGCAGCCCCATCCCTGCTCCCAAACACAGGGCTCAGGCAGTCCTGGTACCTGACACCGGGTACATATTGGGGAGCCACAGGGAAAAACACGTTCCCTAGAAGCACCATTTCAAACTCAGCGGAAGTGACTCTATAGTTTGGTGGCATCTCTGCTGACCAATACATTAAACTTGACAATGGTAGAGACCACATACAGCCTCCTGGGTGGATGGAGGAGGCTAGGAGAGGAGAATGAGTAATACCAGATCTGCTTTGCTCTCTAGGTGCCTTAATATGGGGTGCAGCCTCCAGCCTGGCCTTTCAGAGAGCAGCATCGCATCACGCAGCCACCTGCACAGACACGAGCAGTCACAGGCAAAGCCACTCTCCCAACAGCCAAAGTCTCTGAGATCCTCTCAGCCCCTCTGGTGCCAGCACAGGCACTGAGCAGGGCCCAGGCGAAACGCTGGGAAGGCAGAGCCATCAAGCAGTGCCTGCCTTCTGTGCTTGATGACTCAGGCCCCAGGGAGATGCGATGCCTCCACACTCCTCAGACACCTCAGCCAGCTCCACCGAGGCCCAGCCAAGGTCCCTTTGCTGTCTCTACACACACCGACACCCCCAGGCATCCAACCACCGCTTCACTTCCCCATCAGTCTTCAGCCGGTGAGTCCCCCGCCCTCCCCTTTCTCCACATGAACAACTCGGCCATACAAAGAGCGGCTGATCCTCAGCCTGGTTCCCCTAAAGCAGCACATGGTACCTTTGGGCTGGGAGTTGTACACTGCAAACATGTTGATGGCCACAAGCTGGAGCATGCGGGTGCTTCCGATGGGAGGGGGGCTGTGCTGCAGCAGGACCTGGAACTCCCTCAGGACCTCCTCGGCCACCGCAGGGAAAGTCTCCATCCTGCAGACAGAGAGAGAGTCTGTAGAGCGCAGGCTATGCCCAGGGTGCAGGGCGGTCAGTCCACAGCTCGCTCAGTGTCACGTCTCCTGGGGAAGGGGGACGCCCTGGGGTGCTGTCTCCCATCCAGGAGCCGTAGGGAATGAAGGTGCAGGCTGCGACAGAGGCAGCTGAAGCCTTCCTTAGCGAGGGATCGCTCTGTGACCAACAGGCAGCATTCCTTTGGCAGGAAAACACGGCCTTTATGAGTCATTTCTGACCAACCATTTTTTTCTACTGACTTCTACCAATCTGGGAAGGGTGCCAAGAGGCCAGCAGCTCTCTTGGACCAGGAGCAGCCCATGGGACTCCCGAGAAACCCAGGCTGCAGCAAGCTGCACACACTGGTGCCACATTGCGGATGTGGCAATTCCAGTGCATTGAACGTTGGCCAGAGCATGCTTCCTCCAGAAGAATGGTGCCTGTCCCCAGGCTCCGCATGGCAGGATCAGATCCCATGGCACCGAGCCCTGTCCCCCCAGGTTACACACTCCCCAGCACTGTGACTGAGCCCCTAAACTTCATCACTTAGAGCCCCACAGGACAGGGACTCGCAGACTAACGACTGGTCTCGTCTAGCTGCTGGAAATGTCAAAGCTGGAGCTGGTCCCTGCAGCACACAGCACTGCTGTCGCTCATCAGGACACAGCAGCCGGCGGCTGCAGTGCCACGGCTGGGGATGGGGTGTGCTTTCAACACCGTTCACAAGCACCCACGGAAATCTGACACGTTTATCCCACTCTTCATCTGGCATCGCTGAGGGAATTAGCTGAGGTTACTTATCAAGAGCTGTTGGATCCTCAGCAACCTCCCAGCTGAAATGGGGTCAAAAACTGAACTGACTGCAAAGAAGAGCACAGCCAGTTCACAAAAATGACTGGTTGCCCACAACAGCTCTCCCAAAGAGAGTCCTCACCTGGTACCCCGTGAAGACAACTTTATAACCAAGAAGCTGCCAAAAAACCTTGGAAACTATTGAGAGGGCAGGTCCTCCTGTCCCACTGCCTCTTCTGCTGAGCTGGGTTACTTCTTGATCCTACACTACAAAAAGCCACAGCCAGACCCAGCAAGAATGAGCATCTGTCTCACAGCAAGTGACCACTCCAGTTATCAGGGACACTGTACCAGCATGTCCACATGGGAGCGAGGGAGCCAAAATCCGCAGTGGGCGAGGCATCTGGAGCCGGGGCAGGCAAACTCAGGGGCCTCCATAGCAATTTCCTCTATCTTCCCCCGAGAGATTGAGATCTTGTGATATCAGCATGCTACAGGCTGAATTAGCAAGCGACTTCTGGTAACCCACATGGGCAATTCTGCTGGGCTTCCCCAACAGACTTTAAGGCCAGTAATAAGCTCTATTTTTAAAGACTGAAATGGCTGCTTTCTTAACCATATTTCACAGATGCCCTTCAACAACTGGTTCTGCCTAGCAGTGGGGGTACCCCCTCCCCGGGCACTGTTTGCTGGAGCAGTTGTCTGTTACCTGCCCACAAACATGAGCTGTAACAAACAGGCCCCTTGTACTTTGTAGCTGTGCAGAACGGAGCAGCTCCGCCACTACAAAAGCACTGCACCCCCCGGAAGAGGCAACTTTCCTGGATTTGGGGCACAGCCAGGGAATTAGAGCAAACTGATTGCTTCTAAAGACTTCCTAATTTTGAGAAATCTCAGACCACATCCAGCATATCCAGCAACATCCTCCTAGAGCAGACAGGACACTGGGGATGGAGGAGTCCTTTGCAGGATGGGCTGTTGGAGAGGAGATGAAGATTACTGCCATGGAATAACAACAAGGAGGAGTGAGGGCTTCCTCAGCGCCGCCAGCTGTGCTTTGATACTGCAGCACATCTGGAATGGCATGCAGCAACCCCACTGAGCTCAGAACCAGCAGGTCAGCAGCAGAGCGGAAGCTTTTAATAAATTGCTTACCTGTGGTTTTAGGAGCAAAAGAGTCCAATTAGGGCAACATCATCTTTTCCGTATTTTTTACAGATAAATCACTTAAAATCCTGCCCAAAGAGGACTCAACTATTCCTCACCTTTTACCTATTTTAAGCACGGAAGCTGTTTAGCAGGGCTGGACGATTTTCTCTTCCTGTGTCATGGTATTACTTTCTAGTTCCCTTCTAAGTACTTCAGGGGATATTCTACCATTAAACATACTTGGGTTTTCTAAATGACTGTCCTGGGAAGCAACTGCCTCAAATGCTGCATCTTAATTTCACAAAAGTCTCAGGAGCCAAATGTGCAAGCAATCTCTGCAACATCCCCATTAATCCCCTTGCTGGCATGTGTTCAACCAGAGCTCGGCTGCGAGCACAGCCCCACAGAGCTGAGGACCAGCAGCTCCCTGGGTGCTCTGCCCTCTGGCACAGACACGTTGCAGTTACCAAACTTTTCATGGGCTCTCGCAGCTTTCCTCCTCTCTTCCTGTAGGCAGGAGGACATCCAGTTCTGCCTCCTCACTGCAGGCCAGCCTGCTGCCCACAAGCAGATCATCAGTGCCTTGTGACTCGGGGAGAGATCAACAGCACCAGCAGCAAGCAGATTGCTCTCTCCCTCGCCCTCAGACACTCGGATCTCCAGCAAAGTGGCCAGCAGAGCTCCTACTTCCCACTGCTTTATGAAAGGTCCAAAGCCAAGCACATGTCACGCCTGACTGGTCACCTTAGAAAGCACGCTGGATGGAGCAAGCGCTTAAGTTTCAGGCTGCATGGCAGGATCAGTGCTGTGTCCTGCACCGTGCTTCCTCGCTCCAGGAGGGAAAGGGTACAGGTCCAGAGGCAGGGAACTGTACATCTGAGTCAAAAAAACCAACAGTAGGGACAAGATGCCACTTTGCAGCCACACTATCTTCACCTACGTGGCCTGGAAAAGGTCTCTCAGCCCTGTATCTTATAACCAGCAGTTCCATGAGAGACTGAAGGAGCCAAGAGAGCTCATGAGACTCCATTTACTTACGAGGTACTGGCAGGCTCAAGCAGAGACCACTGTTGCCAGAGACTCTCTGGACCCACGCGAGGTCTCTCTCCAACAGCCGCCCCCACACAGCCACCCCATCACTCGAGAGCGAAGGCCAGTCCAGGCCCCGAGCAGGGGGAGCTCCATGGGAAGCCCATCAGCTGCAAGGCTGAGCTTTGCTCTCTGGGTCATAAGGATGTCCTCGAAGCTGGGATCTCAGCCCAGGCCTGCATCAGGCTTGCTTTGCTTCAAGGGTAGCTGTTCAGTTACTTGAAACCAGTTTCTGACAGACATTGCCAAGGGCACTTTGTATAAACCCGTTCCCACAGCCAGGGCAGCTCTCAGCTATGAGGCTTTCACTGACATGGCAGCAAGGAGATGAAGGGCAAGGCTTGTCTTGACATGCTCCGGATGGCAGCTTTCAGCCACTGTACGGTTCTCTGCCTCGATGGCTTTGTGCTCCTTGCAGGCAGCAGCCACTGCAAGTCATCCAGAGCCACCTCTCCACTGCCTAGAGCTGGGGGGAATGGAAGAGGGGGGGGAATAAAACCAGAAATTCAAGGGGAGGGAGCACGGTTAGGTGATGGAGAGAGGGAATACAGCCTCTAGTCCCTCCTGTGTATCAGCCATCCAAGCTCAGCCTCGGCCAGAGGGTCCCAGTGCATGGGCAGGACTGGGCATTGAGGTGAGGGAAGAAAAAGCCCAAAGAATCAAAGAATAACCAGTGTGGATCAGAGGGCGGGTAAGGAGAATAAGAACCAGGAGGCTAGGCCTGCAAGAATTCACACCCTGTGCCCTCAGCTCCAAACACAGCTTAGTTGCTAACAATATTAAATTCCAAAAAGACTTGTAATGTAGGAAAATAAAATAAACATCCTGCACACTTACCCAATCCTGGTAAACAGCTTCCCATGGGCATGGAGAAAACTGAGGATGAACCTTTTGTTCAGCTGCATGGGAAAAAAAAAAAGAAAAAAAAAAAAAGAGAGGAGAAAACAATTAAACTCTCTCCGATTTCCTGTGAATTAAGAATGTCCCTAGTGACAGAAGAACCTGGCCTGGATGCTGGGGGTGGCACTGGAGATGGGAACCAAATGGACATGCCCAAACTCTTACAAACATCATGCACACAGGCACGGGCAAGTGCCAAACAGCTGGAGCCGGGAGAGGCGATGGAGACACAGCACCCTCTGCGGGTCCCAGGCTGACTCGCAGGGTGCCTGCCCGGCGGGCACCGGACCCAGGACCCGCAGCCCCTCGGCTGAAGGGCTCCTCCTCCACGGCCTGTAAGCTCAAAGCGCAGTCTGAGGGGTTATGGAAAAGGGAGTCCCCAAAGGCAGCCTTGTCCCACCAACGGGAAAAAAACAGCAGCAAACTAGCAACCAACAGAAGCAACTTGTTCGGTGCTCTGCAGAGGAAGATGAGCAGAATCTGGTCAATGTGGAGAGGGAGCGGGATGTCCTCAGCGACGCTCTTCTGCAGAGAAGCCAACATGGCGAGTTCAGTGACAAAGCCAGGAGCAACCGTCAGAAGCAAAGGGGCATTGGGGTGGTGCTGCACCCCTTCATTTAACCCCACCCTTAAGCAATTACAGAGAGGGAGCCAGTGTTCAGATGTATGAGGAAAGCCTGCAGCAGCAGTGCTGCTATTAAATGACCAGAGCAAGACAGAGCTAAGGGGATACAGGGGGAAATGGCTTGAAGGCAGCTTCCTGCCCTGCTCAGGTCCAGCAGCACCAAAACCCACCTTGAATAATTACTTGTGCTCTAAGCCACCTCTGCCAGCTCAGCGCTTTCCCAGTCCTTATCTAAACAGCTTTGAAGAAGGCTGTGGATGGGTAAGGAGTCATTCTGCCTGGCCCCGGAGGTGGCTGTGTCACACTAGGAGTGGACTGGCCTCCTCCTCACCTTCTCCACAGCCAGAGGCTTTCCTCTCACACCGCACGCCTGCACAGCCTCAGCGCGGTGAGAAAAGCCAGGCTCCGAGCACCGTGCGGGGAGACGCTGACCAGGAGCGACCCAGAGCACCACCGCTCTGCTCGTATTTGCACAAGATTTTTGTATCTTAAACCCCTGCCGTGAAGGTCAGCGACGCCACTTCCATTTACAGGGGGATCAGAGGCGCAGAGGGAGGACGAGGTTACCAGGCAGGGCTGCAGCAATCCCAGCCAGGCACACGTGAGAGGGGACAAGACAGCCACCACCCCGTGCCTCCAGGCAGCACCGAGCCCCAGCCAGGCCTGGCTCAGGGGATGGTTATCGCGAGCAGTCCTAGCTCTGGCACCACCTCCCACCCGCATTTTCTGAACCCCTCGGCTCACGCCGTGACTTATGCCAGCTGCTGCGCGAGGTGCGATTGCTCGGGTAGGTGTAATTAACCCGGGCTGCATTCCCGGAGGACCCATGCAGGAGAATGATGCCCTGCTGCAGAGTCGCTCCTGGGCCATGTGCGAGTTTAAACATAAAACCTGTCTCATAAAACAAGCCAGACCAATTAAACTGGCCCCCGCAGCAAGGGGTTCTTGCTTACTCACTATTTTACTGCTGCCCTAAAGAGCCCTTTCCACTGGAACTCAACTTTATTTGCCACCATTTTATTAACTCTGCAGATGAAACCCAGAAGAGACTGGGGAATACTGGGACAGCACAGCAAAGCCCTTCTTTGCTCTGCCAGCTAAGTTTGGATATAGCTGCTTCCCCGCCATCCTCCTTAGGACACCAAGATAACTCAGAGCTTGAAACCTTTAAACACACTTTTTTTTTTTTTTTCAGGCAACAGCTTGTGGAGGTAGAAAGCTGGTCTGTGACCAGCTCCGTGGCTCTGGCTGCAACCACATACCCTGACAGACACAGGCTAACAAGTCTGAGCCTCTAGCTCAGGTGCAAGAGCCTTTGGGACAGTGGGCAGCGCTCTGCCCCACAGCAAGCCCACATGCTTCTGCTGCCTGCAAGAGCTGGAGGAGGGGGTCCAAACTCTGTGTCCTTTGATGATATGGAAAAGAGGAGGAGCTCATGGCCTGAGCCTTCTCTACTGGAAAGCCTGTCACAACACCGATCAGCAGGCTGCATGTGGGGGAAAGAAGAAATTGGGGCAGAAGTTTTTCTCCAAGGCCTACATTCACGTGCAGCCGTGGGAGCACTCACCCTGCAATCGCCACACCACTTTACTGGCAGCAGGGGAGTACCAAAACTCCCCACCTTGAATGGAAAGTGACGCCCGCGCCCAGCAGGGACATGCCCAGAGTGCTCCCACAGAGACACAGCTCTGGGAGGGCTCGCCAGGGCTCAGCTTCACCCCCACCTTCTCAGAGCAAGTCTCACACTCAGCCTTTTCACTCCCAATTCCAAGGACTAAGCAGTCACATTCCACAGGAACAAGTACTGAACTGGGACATAGATGTGTGCATAAATAAATATATATATTTATGATTTTATTCAAAAGGAATCAGGATACCTGCCTCTACAAACGAAGTGTTTCATACCTCTTGCCAACTTAAGCACAAACCCAGCAAGCCCAGGCAGAGACCTGTGTGCCCCAGCACTGTGGCATCTCAAGCAGGCACCTCTCATGCTTCTTTCATCTTTTTCTCTCACAGCCTCGAGGTTTTGATGAGCTCATCACTTAACTTTGGACCTTTCATCTCCAAGTTCACGCTAAGGCCACAGGCTGCTTTGACTGGGCTTTTCTCTGAATGAGTCTCTCTCTAGTGACTCACCTGTCCCTGTCTCTGGGAGCCCTCCCTGCTCCTCCCAACAAACTCTGCTTCTCACAACGAGAGGGAAACAGTGACTTCCACTGGCTTTGGGGCAGGGAGGAGGAACCCCCTGTCACCTGCTGTTCTGCATTTGCAGGGTGGAGAGCAACACTTCCCCAAAGCCCTGCCAGTGTGCTCACTACCCTGACAGGGCTAGCACAAGACTTGCAACAACTCCTTGACTTCAGCTCTCTCCCTGTGCACTCCAAGGGTGGCCACCTCCAAAGTTTCCTGAAAATGGTCCCTGTACCAATGTCAGGATGCCAAGGGAAGACAGAGCTCCCTGCACGCTAACATCACTGCCCTCTGCAGACAGATTTGCTTCTTGGGACAGGGAAGCCAATCTGGCTGGTCCCAGTTGGTTGCTTGGGAAGAGCCCACCAAGTAAGGCTTATACAACAACAAAACTAGGTCAAAAAATAGATTTTTGGCCCTTCCAGTTGAAAAGTGGGCATCACAGATATGGAAGTTATGAGCATATAGTGAAGGCATTAGTTATAAAAACAAACCAGCTGTCAAGAAGAAGAAGGGGTCCCTGCACACAGTAGTGCCTGAAGCTGAAAACAGCTGTTTTGGCTGTCATGAGTCAGCATGTGCAGACAGACTAAATCCACCTGGGAAGAGGCAACCTCACCAGAGGAAGCAGCCCACTGCTGCTTGGGGAGCATTCACACACCGCACCGCCAACCAAACTGGATTTGTTACCATGGAAGAAATCAACAGTGACTAACAACTAACTTCTCACGGAGCAGCTAAGCGCAGAGATAGCAACGGTCCTGGAACAGCCAGCTCAGATCACCGAGAGGCCACGAGGAGTACGTCCTGACAACACACAGAACAGGGGCAGTCAGACAGCTTCAGGAAAGGTTTGTCATGAAAAAGAGCCAGAAAAAAAGAAGAACGCAAGACCCAACCTCAAGAGACTGTGCACCGACCAAAAAGGGTTGAAAACGGTGTCTCCCACCCCAGCAAAGAAACACTGGGAATGCCACCGGGGTGTGCAGGAAAAGGGAGTGCCACGGTCCGGGCCGGGAAGCAGAGCTGCCACGCTCGAACCCAGCACAGACCCATTTGGCTCACGGCAAGGAGTGCACAGAGCTTTGGCACCTGAGCATCAGTCCCAGCTGTGAAGGAGGCACCAAATAAGGGAAGGATTCTGGAGCAGCGACTCCTGGGGAAAAAGCATTTCAAGTTAAAAATTGTTACTTCAGGTTTGGAAGTAAATTTCAGGATCTGGTCTTTATCAAGCGAGGCAAACTTTCTTCAACATCAGCAAAGCATCTGTGGAGCAGAACGCAGTGTCAGAGTCAAAATAGGCTGCAAAAGACAAGTCCATTAATCAAGAGACCAGATGCAAAACTGCCTGTAACAAATGTGCTGTCTCCACCGGAGTGGAAGGGACTGGAGCACAGCGGGACGTTCTCCTGAGTCTAGGGGTCTCCTCAGTGACAAGGGGTTGGGATACAGACCACAGAGCCACACAGCTCTGCTCCAAAACACGTACCACACTCATCCCAAATATTTTCAGGGTTTCTTGGGCAGCCAGGCTTTTCCAGGCACAGCTTCCTTGCTGAGAACTGTGTGAAATAACATCCAGGCACCCGAACCATGCCATATTCTCCCTCCCAGCTCAAGGGCTAGATACACCACGTTAACTATTAAGATTATTCCTCTCTTCCACAGGCAGCTCCTTCAGAGTTTTACCACCCAGTCCAACAGCAGCAGTGAGCCTGCTACCTCCCCTGGAGATAGCCTCACAAATATGAGCCTGAGCCTTTAGCCCACACCATCCCAAAGCTGCAAGGCACAGCTCTGGCTGGTGTCTCTCATGACATATTCTCACGTAAATAACACCAAGCACTCGATACAGAGCTTCCTGAAAATTCCAAGATGCTGCAGTGGGCTCAACTGGCAAGATACCAAGAGGAGGTTTTTACTGTTACAGGTGCAATCGCAACAAAGTGCTGGTGGAAAGTGTTTTGTGCAAATGGCTACCTATATAAAGGAGACGAGACGAAAGGCCTATTAAGATCGTCTGGCATTTTTGCACTATTTACAAGGTACCCACAGAGCTGTGGGCAAATTCCAGCTGGGCTAATTACCATAATCATTCCTCTTCATATACCACCTGCAACCACAAATGGATACAGAGCTTGCCTTGGCTTCTTCTTGCCACGTGTTCTAATGCAGGTTTCTGTTTAGCAGTCGCAATGTCCTGTCCTGAAATGGATTAATTTCTGCAGCATTAGAAGCCATTCCAGTAAGAATCCCGATACTTAACATCAGACACTGCACAAACGTAAAATCCAATTTGCTATGACATGGAAGAAAGAGGGAACCCTGATGTATTGTGGCCTTGAGGCATGCATACAAAATTAATTTCCAGGCAAAGAGACTTTGAGACACTCCTGCAGCTTCCTATCTTTTGGACTGCAGCAGTTACAGCTCCAGGACACATCTCACGGCTGTAAGAGTTGCAAGTCAGCAACCCAGCACAAGAAGAAGAGGCATTTAGGAAGCCCCCCAGCAAAACCAATGAGCTTTTGATTTTCCCCTTCATCACTACAGGGAGAAAGTGAGATGAGAAACATAAGCAAGAAAATTCTGCACTTTAGTAAGATAAAAAAAATCAAGCAGTGGTAACTTCACTGGCTCCAAACCAAACACCTGAACTATAAATAAATTTAACATTAATTAATAACGAATTCGCTAGGACAACTTTCAATTTAAGGAAAACAGGTCAAATAGAATATTTATATACATGTTATCTCCTTTTCAACCAAACTTTTATCTAAGTTTGGTTTCTATACATTAGAACATTCTTGAAAATATACATTACAACATCCTTGAAAAAAATACTACCATTAAATAGATTAAAAAATGTTTATGCAACCTCTTAAAAAGCAGTAGTGGTCTTCAGGGACTCTGACTGAACTGGATGGAAAGAGGTTGGTAGAGACTCACTAGCAACGTTTTTAATCAACAAACTGAGAGCAAATTCTGCTGTCAAACTGCATGTGCCACAAAGGCCAACGGAGCAGTAAGTAACGACGGCTACAGGGCATTCACACAAGGTTATTATAATCGCTTCAAAATCTGGGGTTTTCCAGCATCAAATGTCATGTTATGCATCTGGGATCATGTAAAATTATGTCTCCGGGAGACCGTGCCTGAGGCAGCTTCTCCAGAAAGGCTCTAGGGACTACAGCGGCCAAGTTCCCCATGCACTGTCCAGTAAAAAGGGTTAACTTGTCCTTTAGATGTACAAGCAGAGAACAGGCGCTGGACAGCACATTTACATCTATATACGGCACTGGCGAGGCTGACACTGAAATACTGCATCCAGTTCTAGTGCCCTTATTTTTAAAAGGATGCTGAAAAATTGGAAAGGGTCCAAAAAACAGCCATAAAAGTGATTCAAAGGCTAGAAATGATGTCTTGCAGTGAAAAACTTAAACAGCTCAATCTGTTTAGTGTATCAAGAAAGACTGGGAGGCAATTTGATTGCAGGGTGCGAAGTGCCTCCATGGTACTTAAGGGCTCTTTACACTCGCAGAATAGCAAAGCACAAGAACAAACTGGAAACAATCTCTCTGGAAATAAGGTATAAGTGTTTCAGAACCAGTGCAATTATCACTGGAACAAACTCCCCAGGAAAAGGGTGGATTCTCAAGACTGGATATCTTTCTGGAAGTTTTGCTTTCGCCAAACGCAAGTTATTTGGCTTCATACAGGAGTAGCAGGGTGAAATTTAAGGACCTGTGATATACAGGAGATCAGACTAGATGATCTAATGGTCCCTGCTGGCCATAAACTCTATGAATCTATGCAAACATGCCAGAGTCCTCAGCTGAGATATCAAGTTAACTTTCAACACAAAACTTTTCACAAATTGGCTCTGGTGCTGCAGGTCGTTTAGGATACAAGCTCAGCTCTTCAAGGCTGCATCTGATTAAGCACTGAAAGCGAGATGACCTAGGCAGAGCCATTCTTCGTCCAGCAGGTAAGGGAAAGGCCACGTGCTGTGCACTGAAGCAGCTCTAACCAGCAAAAAGCAGCTTATACTGTTTGCCAGAAGTAAACAGCATCCCCTTCCTGCAATAGAAAACTGACACTGGGAAACATGTGATGAGCTCTGGTTAGAGATCTGTTAATGTAGCTCAGGGTGTTGTCAGCCTTCTTCACTACTCCAGAGTAGATTACTTGTGGGGTTAAAGCACTAAGCAGGGAGATAATATAAGAAATTAAGAAGGATGAAGACTGAAGAGATCTAACCTTGAAAGGCTTAAGATGGAGTTAGGCCAACAGAGAAGACATTTGGACAACAGGCTGAGCAGAGACAGAGCCTTCCAGAAGGATGACAGCATTATTGCACGCAACCTTCACGCTCCCGCTCTCCCAGCCATGCTCACTGCCAGGGATAAGGGGAGCTGCTCACTGCCAGGGATAAGGGGAGCTGCTCACAGCCAGCTTGTGCCCTGGGCTCCCACAACCTGGGGGTAGTTGTTCACCCTGCTGCATTCCTGGAGTATTTCTGGGGCCTTTGCTTCTACCTGGGCAGTATAACACAGGGCATGAAGGCATCTCCCTCTCCACTTTGAATTATGCAGCAATGAAACCTGCTGGGGAGGAAGAGTAGAGCCAAGGACAGAGGAAATGACACAGATTCCAGCAGGTTCCACTCCCTGAACCTCCGGAAGGAAGTTTCTTTCCTAATACCCACCTCCACAGTGGATACGAAGCCCATCTGGAAATGGCTCATTCAATACTGAAGAGAAATAAACATTCCCCATGGCAGAATTAAGAGGTTTGGCTGTGGAATATGAGGTGCCCATCCCAAAGTGTACAACAGACAGCAGGAAAAGTTGGCCTGGGCCAACTTCAGACAAAGATCAGAGTTAGACTAAGAAAAAAAAAAAGCTGAAGAGAAATCACTGTCTACAGCCTTCACCCTGCTCTGGGAAATTTCCCAACCTTACTATTAGGCATTTTACTTCCTTTTCCAGTAATGCCAATTCTGGCAGTGTTCTTGTCTGAAGTGCAAAGTCTCCCTCCCAACAGCACACTGCAGTGCCTGGATCATCAAATCTGCTGCCACGAGAAAGGACTAATGTGCAGCAGCAGGAGGGGGTTTGGTTACACACAAATCCCTGGCTGATCAGCACCAGCAGGAGAGGAAATGAGGAAAGAGTGACTGACAGGGAAAGGCGGTTTCTGGATGACTGTACTCGGTTTTAGAGTATGAGAAGCCTGTTGGAACTTGAAGTCTCGCTCCCCTCACCGCAGCCTCTCTGAGCACTGGGATAGAGCAGAGCCCCTCACACAGGCATAACTCATTGATGTCCTTGTAATGCTCCCACCTCTGATCCACCACGATATTTCTACACACATTAGCACCAGATGCGTGGTACCGGAAGGAGAACATGTCGGTGTCTCTCCCATTCAAGTAACATTAGTCCCTGCCTTGTTCTTCACAGTAAAATAAAACCACCAACGTGGTCTAAAAAGAAAAGGAAAAAAACAAGATCAACACCAACTTCTGGAAACTCTTACTGATAGCTTAGGCTTCACTTTCTGGGTAGTGACAAAAGGTCAAGTTGTGCTGGAAAGCAACATGTGGGTTCTACATGACATGTGTGCGGAGACTAGATCGGTAACCAGGCTCTGCCGAGCTCTGGGAGCTTTAGCAGAGCAGCACTGAGCATCCACGGAAGATGACGAGCCTGGGCAAGGTGCAACAGCGTTTCTGGTTGGTTCACTAACGTAGGAACTGCAGCCAAGGTTTTTACTAGCAATTTAAAGTGAAAAAACAGTTTGTAAAAAAAAAAAAAAAAAAAAAAAAAAAAAAAAAAAGTGTTAAATGCAGGCAGGGAGGGTGCACAACTGGCAAGCAAAAAAAGCCAGTGCTAAGCTTCATGGCTGAATGTCACGTCTCAAACCCAGAGAGGCTAGGAGTGTGGTTTTAGTGTTTAACCAGTTTCAACTGCAGCCTGGCACTATTTTACTTCCTCTGCAGAGAAGTCTTCTCACTGCTAGGGGAAAGAAACCAACTTTAACATGTGAAACAAAACGGCTAGAGTAAAAATAAAGTCCCAAGGTGGTTTGGTGACCGAGGTCATATTAGGAGGTGGCGGGGTTGCAGGCTGGGGAAAGCACTCAGAAATACTCATGCTGCCAACCAAGAAAGAGATTACAGAAGACGAGGCAGGGCAGAGAATTAGCACGAGTCCAGCAGTAAAGATGCTGAAAAGTCTCTTTCACACGCCACCAGCTCCCCCATGCTCAAAACAGTTTGTAAACTGTTTCCTAAACACAAAGGAAAAAAACCCCAGACCTAGTTCTGACCTCCACAAATGAGTAACCAAACCCAACAGCTTCCTGCAAGCTTGTGGGGGTGAGGGAAGGAGGTTGCCTGGGCAGGACAGAGGGAACTCCAAGTTTCTCCCTCTCAAGTTCTGCTTTGGGTACAAAAATTAAGGATGCAACATCTCTTGCTGCTTTCTCCTGTGGGTGGTGGATAACAGACAGAAATAAGGAAGGGCAGCCTTTAGCTGATTGCTAGTGCCTAGCATTCCTGCCCCGGACAGCTTCTCTGCTTGTTTTTGTGCCACGGGGGAGGCTTGGCAGAGGCTCACAGCACTGCAGAGGTGTGGATCAAATACAGCAACAAGGAGCAGGCTGGAGAGGAAGCACTGCCTTCCCTTGACAGCAAGGGCAGACCATAATGCAACAGACCACAGACGGGATTGCTCACATCAAATACTAGAGAGCACCTAACCGTAGCAGAGACAAACTTCCTGACTTAACACAAGTCACCTTCCTGCGACGAGGTGCTGACAGGCAGCCTGACCCAAGGCCTTGCTGTAAGATCTCGTGTATATCCTACTATGGGCTCATGCACTGAGAAAAAAAAAAATGAGGGGACGCTCCCTCGTGTGTCCCCTCCCTTTGTGGGGACATACCTATGCCACCGCTCTGGTGCAGCTCAGATGTTTAACAGGTGTGAGAAATGGTTTCAGCAGACAGCCCACTGGGCATCGCCAGGCACTGCTGGTCTGGTGGTTTCAGTTCCCTCCACTCCCTGCACAGGCAGACAGTATTGTATCAACCACTATAGGCCTGTGCCCACTATGTATAAAGGTGGGTTTAAAAAAAGCTCTAAAAGCATGCAAGAGTCAGCAGGGGCTTCCAAGGCATCATGTGCAGCCTGCAGGTTTACCCTTTTGGGGAGTGGTGTCCTGACAGTGGGGGAAAGGCAGGCATGCCTGCGCTTTCATGCTGCCCATCTAAACCAGAGGCACAGGCCCAGTTGTCCAGACTTATTTTCCAGATCAGAGGCTCTTAGAAAAGGGCCATTCTGAGCATTCTGCCTACCAGACATCTTGGAGGTAACAAATGAGGGAGCCCTGTACTTCAGCTAGCAGGGATTACTCAGAAGAGCCTGCATGGAAGAAAAAAAAAAAAATAAAAAAATCAATCTTTCACTGGCCTGAGAAAAACCACCCATCCATGCTGGCAGTGAGGAGAAATGCTCCCACCAACCTGGCAGCAGACACCCTAGAAACGACGAGTTCCCCAAGCAGTCTCTTATCCATGCATCTGTACGGAAGAACAGCCATCATTATAGCAATACATCATTTCCACTTCTGCCTGCCACTTATTTCTAGTCACGTGTAATGGAAAAGAGTTACAAGGTGAGAAAAGAGCTGAGAGTGAAGGGAGCTGCTCTTAGTAAACAGGGGTGCCTCTGTGGTATATTTGCACAAGCAAAGTTGGGCCATGCTCACAGACACCCAGCTCAAACCACAACAGTCTTTTAACAATCCAGATGCTCCGGGAGACCACAGGTAGTGACACCAAGGCAACCCCAACTCTCAGTACAGGTCACTACCACTCCAAGCAAAGGACAGGCAATGGATGGAGCAACATGGCCAGGAAATCCCCACCAAAACTGCTGCCAGACTACCTCGAGGTTTTATCCCACTGCTCTCTAGAAGCACCCCTCTCCAGGTGAAGAGCCCAAGAGACAGCTCCCTCAGACAAAACACTGCACCGACCAAAATCAGCCAGGAGCTGCCAGCCCAGTCACCCGAGTGGCTGCTGCCCAAGAGGAACAAGTGCACAGAGCAGAAACAAACACCACCAAGGAAAAATGGATGTGAAACATGCAGGAGCTGACTAGGACAGTAGGACAGTGACCCTTTTCACTAAGGACACATGGCCTCTGCTGAAGCAGAGATGTGGGCAGCCCTGAGGACTCCTCAGTGCTCCTGAATGCACAGGCATTCCCAAAAGTGCCTCCTCCAGCCTCGGACTGCAACTGGGCTGCAAAAGTGTGAGTGGATGCAGCATCACGGTGCACAGGTGAGGCAAGCAAAGTTAGAAATAAAACTAAGCAGGCAAGAATTACTGAGAAAGACAGAAGGTGAGAATCCTTAGAGATGCCTCATCTCAGAAGGAAACAAATCACAGTAAGTTGTGAAGATAGCCCCAACCAGGCATTGCTGAGTAAGTTCCCAGTTAGCTCAATCCTGACCTAAAGGGAAAAAAGCAACATAGCTTTCACAGCCTCCGCTGCTTGGAGAAGACAGTGCCCTCCTCCAGCTGCAAAGGAACATTTCCCTGCGTGCTTGGCACTCATCTGATTTTTCTAGGACTTGGGAGATGGAAGGAGATGAAAGGGTCCAAAAGACACCAGCACTACTCATCGGAAAGAAAATACAAACAATCACCCAAAGATACACACTGTTTCCAGCTCTGACATCGCTGCTCTGTCCCCTGGTACTCTCACCCCTTACCAGCACAGAGTGACACCTGTATGTGTATAATAAGCTTCCAAGACAAGTGCAGTAGGTAACAAAGAAGAAACACAAAAGTAAGCAGCCCTCTATATTCAGTCTAGTGAGAGAACTTTGACCTCCTTTTTTCTTTTTGGTAGACCTCCTGGTGATAATTACTGCTCGCTTGAGGAAACCCTGATGCACTGTCCATACTCCCTGCTGATGAGAAGAAAGCCTGTGTAGAGAAATGGAAATTAAAACATGCTCTGAACTTCAGAGCTAATGATTCCACCACAGTTTCTGTGCTAGTGCAAAGAGGTTGTTGCTCCACGGGCACCCAGCACCAGGCAAATGCAAAACTCTGTCCCTAACCAGCAGTCTAGGGGGAAATGGGAAAAGTTCCTGCAGTTGACACACAGGGCTGAGACAACAGATCTTGACTCTGGCCTTAGCTTTCCTAAGAGCTTTTGGGTGGCCCTACCAAACTTTTGATGGCTCTACAAGATTGACCTCTCACAAAGAGGCTAGGAGACATAATTCTTTAATGAAGCTAAAATATTCAGACATCTGGAGAGAAGTATTATTCAATTACTGTCTTGCCAAGGGAAAACCTCTCTTCCCTAATCTTAGCTGCAGCTATGGAGTAATCTTTATTAGTGCATGCATGCTGCGTAGTAACACAAGGAAATATCTACTGCAGAGCACAGGCAGCAGGCAATAGCAACTGTGGGAACCTTAACTCAGCATTTCCTGACAGGAGTGATTAAAATCTCAAACCCAGTATAATATTAACACTTTCTCAGGAGACTGACAGCACATTTGCCCTGTTTACTTTACCAATTCACAGTCTACTCAGTAAGCTGCATACACTACTATCAGATTTTACATCAATACAGACCCACTGCAAATGAAACCAGTGGCAGAGAAGAAACGGCAGAGACTGAGCTCTTCAGCTCCCTTTGCCCTATCCAGTTGTTTTTTAAAAAAGCAACACAACTTCTCCTCAGTTCATCCTCCTTTTTTGCATTTCTGATTGGAATCCCACATGAAGTGGCCTGATATTGTCAGGTAAGCAGGGCACTGCATCAGCCTGGTTTCTCCGGCCACCGCGCACCTAGAACATGCAACGTACAAGAGACCACAGAGAGCAGCCATTCACAGAATGAAACCCCAAAAGGCTCAGGCATTAACGGACAAAACCCTACAAACAAAACAGCCAGGCTGCAACTCAAACACTTCTTCAGCTTGCTCTGAAACAGTCCCACATCCCCCATGCCAGTTACTGAGGAAGGGGCCAAACGGAGATGTATGCCCCTCAGTGCAGACAGATGGTACGTTCTTCCAGTTCTGCATCTTCCTAGAAAAGATAATGTAGCAAACTGTGAAGGAAAGCAGCTATGCCAAGCCTCTACCTAAACACACAGTGCTGAGGCAAATCTCCAGCTCTGCACGCCACCTTCCCTTGTCACAGCAAAAGCTGCAGTGTGAGCTGGCTTTCTGCAGACTTGCCATCACGCTTTACTAACTCTATTCAGTTGGCTCCTAACCCTGAAATAAAGTAATGATGTTTGTGTCTTTGCATAGGGCTGCATAAGGAAAAATAAAGTCAGCACTGCGAAGAGGCACACAAGCATGTGCTGAGCAGACTCTGCTCGCTGACGGGGACAGCGCGCACATCAGCAGGTCCTGGGAGAATAATCATGCAGCATCTCCCTACCAAATGTGCCACATGACAGGACTGGCACCTAACTGCCTGCACAAGGAAGAAAGTAACCATTGAGGACAGAAAACATCCCAAATCAATTTCTTGTCACCTGTGAAGCAGCCAGCATCTTCATAGCAAAACCACCAGTCGCCTTTGGCTTGGGCTGGGTTTGAAGCAACAGCCTCTGCCTGAAGGGTGCGAGCAGCCTCTCTCCCACACTTCTGCCCAGTACACATCCAGAGCTGTTAGGCTTTATACTTGCAGTGTTGTATCTGCTTCTGGAAGCTGAACACTTTCCCATTCTACCCTGTAAAACTCCCTTCTCTGGCCCAGAAACAGCTGCCATAAAGCCTGACGCCTGAGGAGCTACCTGCGGAGCACAGCTGTCAGTACAAACGAAAGAACACGGCTTGCCTCAGCCTTTTCAAGGGCTGAAGCTGGCAAGGAAGGGACCAAGGAGGCGATGATACATTTAGACTCATTTCCTCAAAATGACACGTAAGCACTGGCACATATCCCCTGGGAGAAGAGCTGGGGGATGTGGGGCAGAGGTGCTGCCAGGATAAGGGCTGCTGCCTGCCCCTGGTGCAGGCAGGGCCCTTCCGAGGCCAAACAGTGCCACACAGTGGCAACACACAGGTTGCTCCGCTCCTTTCCAGAGAAGGAGCTGCAAACCATGGAGAGATACTGTGAGGAAGAGGGTAAAAGGCTATAGCTTCAAGAACAAGGAGACCAGAGGTTTCTGAAGAGCTGCCATCTCTATCCAGCCCACAGCTTCACAGCTCGGGAGCTCTGGCAGCGACACAGACTTAAGGTTTCCTTTTCACCTGTTTATTTTTAATCTGGATCAGTTTGGCAACACAGCCACGGCACAGCCCCGTAAGCAGCTGTGCCAACACAAGCGGAGAGCTGCACTGCAGCAGGCACAGGCGGTCCGAGTACAAATATCTTGACTGCCAAAGCCAGGAGTACTTGAACCTGCACCCTCAGCTCCCCTTGCCCTTTTGGCACTGTATTTCTTATCGTGTGGCCTCTCCACGATCAGAAAGCTCAGGCTTTCCACGAGCCAACATTTCAAACAGATGAAGAAATCAAAACTGATGGTAGTAATCAGACACACAATCTGTAGAGGCATTGCCAGCAACCTGCACTTCAGAGAGCACAGCCCCCCATCGAACAGACCAAGGGCAAGCTCTAGCAAACAGCACTGCACTATAAACAACAAGACATCACTGCCTCGCGCTTTGCTAGCGGTTACACTACCTCACATGGAAGCACTGCAAAAGAGAAACCCCTAGTGCCTCAAAAACACTCACAGCATCTTATTTCAAAGCATCTTCATCAATGATTTATGGAGAGGCTAAGGCTTGGTACGTTCCTTTCAATGATGCTGAGGAAGCAGAGGTCTCCAGAAGAAAAGCCAAGGAGAGGGAAAACAACCAAGGGCAGTAACGTCTTAAAAATGCTGCAGCTATATGCCAGAGCTTATCTTTCAAAGCTTCAAGACTTCGCCCCAGTTCCACCCAGCTGAAGTCACAAACTAGTTACAAAAGTGCAATCGTATCTGAGGAGCTCTGGGCCCCGCAGTATGTGGAGAAGGTCTTCCCAGTTCTGCTAAACTCACATCCTTAACAGCCATTTTAGGACAGGCAGCCCAGAGCTCCCTGGCAAGTTCTCCTGCAAGCCGCATGTGCCAAAGCAGTGTGAGGATTCCTGGAGGATGAGCTCCCAACCACCACTGCCTTCGCCTGCATTCCTGTGCCTGACAAACAGAGTTCACTTGAGCTCCTTGTGCAAGGTACACAGCTCAGACTGACAAGAGATACCCTTATTTTTCTATCCTTGCAAGAGAAAGGTACTAGTCTGGCCTCTCAGCAGAATGAGTAATGCAAATATAACACCTATACTAGAAATTAAAACCACTGTTTCCACATTCTCAGTGCAAACTTCGGATCATCTGGCACTGGGACAAGTGACCCACTTCCAGAACAAGCCTCAGAACCTACAGGGTCACCGTTAACCCTGGTCTTCAGCATCTGACCTCATTTTCCACCGGCAACCTCACCCAAGTTAGAGCCCTCAGCATGTCAGAGGCATTTTACAGCATCTTCTGTTTGTGCCTCTCCTATTCCAGATCAGCCACGCCAGCACACTCTGCCAAGAAATGGATGGTAACAACATGCCTTAAACATGAGAGGCACAAGGTCACCAGCTCCTCAGCCTGACCCAGGCACAGCTCCCATAGGGGAAGCCAAAACACTGGAAAATTTAGCAACAGGAAAGCAAAACAGATCCAGTGTCATTCCACTGCATTCCAAACACATGACACCAAAGCCAACTGCTGCCTCCTGCAGTACTCACGTCGCTGGGGCTGAGGTTCCCAAGACCGTTGTCCTGCTCAGAATCCCTGCCGGACTCGTGGCCCTGGGAGGAGCGGGGGTGGGAGGGATGGATCCAGATCTCCAGCCGTGTGGCATCATCTCCAACTTGTCGCAGTGTGGACTTCTTGCCCTTCCCCCAGCGGCTGGGGCTCTGATCCAGCACCTGATGTTTCCTCTGCTCCATCTGCTCAGCCTGGGCAGACAGGACAGATTTGGATCATCCAGGGAATCAAAGTTCAGGAAAAGTGCGTAATTCCATTTATATGGAGAAATTAGCCCTCTCCCCTGCTTCAGAATCACACTAATGCATTGACAGGTCCAGAATTTGGTTTCTGAGACTACAGGACAGTGCAGAGGAGAGGTTTTCAACTCCAACTGCCCTGCAACAAGAAAAGCTGTGTCCAGTCCTAGACAATGTGCTCTACCTTTGACTTGGGGTGACCCTCTGGGGCACAAAGGGACTGCAGCCTCTCTTGTCCACCCCCATAGGTGTGGGGAACCTATGGGATAAGGCAGTTATCATGCTGGGTGCCAAGGCCATGCTGCAAACCACAGCAACCTGCAGCCCTTGCTCAGCTTGGCTGTTTTACAGTTTATGACCCAGAAACAAGGGATTCAGCAGCCCAAACAACCCCAAAAGCACTCTGAGGAGAGGCAGGATGGACACCATCATTCTGAAGGTTGCCCCTTTCATCTGACTCCCAACATGGAATTTCCTAGAAGCAGGTAAGCGGTGATTCCAAGTCCAAAAGCCACCATGACCCTCCTCTCTGGATCACAGCTCTCCAGCACAGGCAGCTGCAGCATCCCACAGCCCAGTTCCAAGACTCACCTTGCGTTTTGTCTCTTCAAACAGACTCATGAGGCTCTCCTTGGCTGTGAGGATGGGGTTGCTAGCAGCCAGACTGCGCATGTAATAGTAGACAGCATCCAGCTTTCTCCTCTGCAAAAACACAACCAGACTCAGAGCTGCCACTCGCTCTGGGGCATTCAGAGCCAAGCTCCCACATACTTTTGTCTTCCCTGTCCCTCAGCACACACATCCTTGCTCTCAACGCTGCCTGGGACAGACAGACTTGTTGACAAACAACTGTGATAAGTAGGACCTCGAACTCTTTACCTATATCCACAGCTACCTACAATGACCAGCACAAAGCACAAGCCCATTGCCAGGAGTTAGGGAGTGCAGGTGACACCACAGTCTGGGGACTCGCCTGCTTTAAGTCTCAAGACTCCTACAGAAGCCATCAACCTGGAGGCTCACACACAACAGTCTCTCACCAGACACCATGGTAAAGGGCAAAGGTATAACTATTGAATTCCTGACAATTCAGGAAATAACTCTTTTCAACATTACTATGAATATGGAAACAACTCCAGAGGAGTTTTACAAAGAACAGAGAGGCCCAGGAAAACTGGAGGGTTTGCCAGACTCCTGCCAGTGCTGGGGACAGGACTCCACCCTCATTTCAGCCTGCTGCTAGTATAATCCCCTCACATCTTTTCTCCCACAGGCAATACCATGATAAGGCACCTCCAAAGTCTTTATGCTACCAAGACACACAGTCATTTAGCATTTTGCACACATGCTGCTGGCCTTACACACCTCCACAGAGCGCAGGACACTTTACTGCTGCAAGACCCACACAGGGAGGCAGACAGGGCATTCCCAGCCATGAAGGGAACATGCTTCTGAACCATGCAGTTCTGAATTGCTCTGCTTTAAACCAGTATCTTTCAGTGTCGGCAGATCCCTACAGATCCCTCTGTCCCAACCTGATGTTTCCATTATCTGCTGTCACACGTTCCTTAAGTAAGTTTTCTTGCTGAAGTAACCAGCAAAACAGAAACCTAAGGAAATCACTTAGACCAGTGCCCACAAGTTCAATGAAGACATAGCAAACAGAAACAGCATCCTAATGACAGCATGGCCTTGAGCATAAAAATCTCATGCGAAATTTTAAATACAACCCACTTTAAAACATTTGCACTCTCAACAGCCCACAGAACAGTCCCCAAAATGCCGATAGCCTGAGGGAGTAGCATGTATCTAACAAAGCTGCCTGAAGCCACAGCAGCTGGAATCCACACGGCACATCCTGCTTCAGCTTTTTTTTTTTTTTTTTTTTTTAAAAATTCATCTGGGACCACTGCCCTGAACAATGCCATTCTCCACCAGATGGAAGCTCACAGCCATCCCAGAGGCTCTCCTTACACTTGCTACATCCTTGATGAGCACCTTACCGTGTAGATGGCCAGAAGTGCCAGCTGGTTGTACGGGCGGCCGTTTTTGGGGGCAATTTGCTGAGCCTTCAGGTACCAGCTGAGGAAGGGAAGAATCAGAGAGAAAGATTTACTGAAAGGACATCAGGTTGCCTTCCTTGCTGTTAAGGATGCAGAATTCCCCTCGCAGCACAGCTTTGGCAGTCCTGCCGGGAACAGGCCCTTTGCACAAGTGCCCTCTGCCTGCAAGAGCGCGCACAGGCAGCGGGCCTGCGCCTGGCCTGGAGAGGCAGTTGGGGCACAGGTCAAAAGACGGGGCAGATACAGCTGCAGAAAGATATGTTCTTGGCTCAGCTGGAAGAGGACTGTTTAGTCGGAGCCAGCAGGTGCTGTCCCCCGTGCAGCCTCAGGCACAGAGAACAGGCTATTCAAGGAACGTTTCTTTCAGTCCCCTTTTTAGCTCCAGAGCAGCTGGGACCAAACCCTCTACATTCCTCAGCTCATTCCCCATATATTTTCAAGATACCTAATCATCCCAAGAGGTATCCATTCAGTGGCAGACCATTCATCCCTCCAGTTCTCCTCTCTATTTTCCCTTGTGTTATCCCCTCTCCAGCTTTCATGATGCCACACGGATCCATTAACAGTGTTCAGACACATCATGAACCTGCTATGTTCCCCCCAGTCTCCCCGAGATATCAGTATACTCCACAATGTCCACAGACCCCAAAATTAGTAGTTTCCCCTGCCCTGTTCTGCAAACCTCCTCAGATTTTACTGCTCCATACCCCATGCTGGGCTCACTTGCCCCCCACCTCAAGTCTTTGCTCCAGAAAAAAAAAATATCAGAAAAACAAGAGTGACAGGAAACAACAAGTACCAGTAACTCCTGATGCAATCAGAACATACGGACACATATGGGAACCTCTCCTAGCTGAAAAGCTCCCAGAAAATACAACAGCCATTCTGCCAGCCTCAACAGCATAAACCCTCCCAGCTGCAGGAGCAGCAAAGGACAACTTCCACACTAAGACAGCTGGAGGACGACTAGATCTGCTGGCTTGCTTTCTGGGGCAGCAAAACAGTCTAGAGATCTTTCAGCTTCACAGGACCGCATTACAATAAAGAGGAGTGGAAAGATTTCTTTGGCTAGAGGCAAATTTAAGCATGAAATGAGATACATCCCTTGTAGACAGAAGAAAAGCTGCGCTCAGCGCTGCAGTGAAGAACACAATACCTGCGTGCCTTCCCGTAGTTTGTGGTGTCGTTTGCTTGTTCTCTGTATCGGCAAATGTCCCCTTGACAAATCATACACCTCTGGGCACTGATCAGCGCATACTTCACCTGGAAAGAAGGATTCAGGACATCATGTGGGACCTCCACAGCCCTGGCTCACTTGCAGAGCCAGTGAGCACACAGGGACTGCACAGATCTGAGAGGAGGTCGCTGACACACTGAAGGTCTCACAAAAGGGCAGCAGAATGAAATGACAAGGCTTCACGGCACTGGTTCAGGATTTCTAGGGGCAAGCCAATCCCCTAAACACCTCCTCTCTTACAAAATCCCATCTCTCTCCAGAAGAGAGTTGTTCAGTCCGTGACCAATTTGAGGACAGCTGTTAGACGAACTCATCTCTGGGAATGGAGCTGGACTAAAAGATGCTTTCCCAGCTGTCCCTTGCAGTTGCACTCACAGCTCAGGGCAACACGCTGTCAGGTATCAGGGAGGGAGTACAACTGTTAGCCCTTCTTGTTCATTATTCTGGATTCCATAGACAGAAATAAGAGATGTTCAATATCTAAGGCAAAGCCAAGGCACTTTTGGACACTTCTTTTATTAGCCCTGGTCACAGAGCTGGTACAAAAAAAGTTCTTTGCAAAGGAATCTAAGAAATGTTAATGCACTAGAGTTGGTTCAACAAGTTCTCTAGCAGCTGAGAAAGAGTCCCTACAAGCATACTGACATCTGTTCAGAGTACAGCTGCCTACCTCTTGGCAAGGGCAACATGCTGAGTTCAGCATGTGCCATACGATTCACAGGATGAGAAGTCTCCAGGAGAAAGCCAACCTACCATTTTCCTCAGAGGCTTACTGCGGATGGCCATCCCATCCATATAGTCCTCCAGCTTGAACTGGTACGACACCTGCAGCTTTTGGAGTAGGCCGTCAAAAAAAGAAGTGCCCTGCAAAACACACACACACACACACACACACACACACACTTGGATGTTAAAATCTTTCTGATGACAAGCACAAAATCACCACACCATCACTGACACATGCAAGAAAGAATGTCCCTGAGGTTTGGGCTGTTTCTCTTCAGAAAACAACAAGGAAGTCAAGGGATCTCCAGCCTCAGAGGTTTTCAAGACTAAGATAGACAAAATCAAGGCTGACCTGATCTAGCATTTGAGAAGTCCTGCTTGGAGCAGGAGGTTGGACTAAAGCCTTCCAGCAGTCCCTTCCCACCAACTTAATTCTATTAAACACATCCTCTCGGATCTGTCAGCCTACCTTCTACGAAGAGTAAACTGAGCTGTAGTTTAACATAATGAATTCTAAGCAAATTCGATAAATTTGGCACAAACACCTCCAAGAATGCTTCTGTTTATTTCCATTTCAGGGCATTTATTTCATTTTAGCTTAAATCAATGTCTAATTAACATAAACCACACCAAAACAAGCCCGGTTTAAATTATAACAAATGTCCACCTGGACCTACACCTGCAAAACTATACCATAAACTGTCTGAGCATTCTCCTTGCAAAAGGATGGCCTAAGGCACACAGAGATACGAACACGATCAGGAAGGCTAGCTGCCCAGTTACACCATCCCATTCTAAACACCAGCCAATCCTGCCCAAAGGTTTAAGGAGTTTGGGGATGCTTCTCTCTTCTTACCTCATCTAGAAGCTGGAGCAGTTTGTTCCGAATTTCTTGGGCATTTTCCCCCTGAGGGTCCTTGAGGAGCTGTCGAAATTTCTCAATCACCTGGTAAAATGCATTTTTCCACAGCAACTGGTCCACATTCTGGGTATCAGAGAACTCAATATCCATCAGGATGCACCATTCATACAGCTGCAGCATCTCCACCCTACAGCAAAACACAATTTGTGGTCAATACAACAGCAACTGCCCAGCCTGGGCCTGAGCTGCCAGGAAACATGTGCTGAGCTACCCGCTGCTTTCATCCAGCGAGCACGAGATGTCAGCAGTTCCGCTGGCTCACATGCTATGGCAAATTGATGCTTCCACACACATCCCAGAGGGAGATGGGAGCTGGCTGCAATCAAACACCCTTCCCGCTCCAAGAGGGTAAATCTGAAAGGACCCTCACTCTTGCATCAGAACGGATCATGGTCTGGCAAAGAGCAAGGAGCTCTGCTACAGTTCTGCCACCAGGAAGAGCAAGGCACAAGCACCTCCTGATACTAACACAGAGAAAGTGTGCAGTGCCAGTCTCTGCTCCTTCTGAGCACAGAGACTGGCTACTACAGGCCAGGAACAAACACGCAAAGAACCAGAAGGCAAGAGACATCTTGTCATTAAAATGATCCCCACCGCCCTTCTATTCAACCAAAATACACAGCAGAAACAAAGACCCTGCTTCCTCATAAACAAATGAGAGCTGGAAACATCCACACCTAAAGGAAATAAAGCCTGGGAGTCCCCAGAAATCATACTCCCTTCACCAGCTACCTACAGTCTTGCCTGGACGCTGCAGCAGGATTCCTCCTCCGAATTTAATAAAATAGTTGCAAGCTAAAATCAGCTCTGTGTATGTGGGGCACATTTATGGTAAAGGGAATCCTCAGGTGTCAGCACCTTGGCAGCCTTATCCCTTATAATGATTCAAGCCCTACAAAAACCAGTAAACAGCAAAGATGGTAAAGCCTAGAGCAAAGCCAGATGCCAATGCCTGTACGAGCCTGACAGAGTAATGGCAGGTTCCTGTGCAAAGCACAAACGGTTCTGCTGTCCTCCCCCAGGCAGTCCCCAAACCCTGCGCACACGCACTCGGACAGCACAAACACCAATCAAGAGAATTAGATGTTTCTGCAGACAGACATCTGACAAGCAGCACCTGAGTTCCAGAGCCCCAGCTCCGCAGACAGGCGGGCAGCACGCTCGGACACTGGCAGGACACACGGTGAGACAGAGGGACGCTGATGGCAGGGACGGGGCCAACTGTGCCTACACTCCCAGGGCAGAGTGGGCTTCACACAGGCCACAGCAGCACTGCACAGTCTTTCCTCTCCCTCCAGACAACAGCTCTGAGTGACCTTGACACCTTAAGATAATCTGAAACTTCCAGGGCTGCTTCAAGTGCAGACATAGCCCACCCTGTGGTCTAGAGCACAAGTCCCCAAAACACAGAATAAGCCCTGAAGCGAGCTCACCTGCTAGATATCCTGCCAGTCAGCTCTGAAAATAAAGTCTCCAGAGAAGCCCTGGGGACATGGAGGTCACAAGTAAATGTTAAAGATGCCAAGTAGAAACTTGCTACAGCCATGTTAACTTCCCTCCAGAGCACCGGTGTCACTTCCCTCTCGCTAGATGGAGTCATCAGGCCAGTCTCACTGGACTGCCCCGTGTCACAGGGTTGAGCGGTGTCAAGAGCAAAACTACCCAGTGCCGGAGAGGCTGAGACACAGCAAGGAACCCACGAACACTGCGCGAGGACAAGCTGGCAGTCGCCACCCCTGAAGCCTATAACGCAAATTAGACGGCAGATAACTGAGGAGAGGTGAGAAAGCAGAAGTCCACCAGCAACTAGTAGAAGCATGAAAAAGAGATCAGCTCCAGCAAGAGCAAGAACAACCCAAGCAGTGGGTGCTTGTCCTGATCTTCTGCATCCCTGCAATAGAGCAAAGCATTCCACAACCACAAGAAGCCACAGCTTAGCTCCCAGCCCAGGCAAATGATATCTTCACCCACAGTTTCCTTCTGATACCCACACACAACTGGCACATGACGAACAGACCCAGCACATCAAAAGCTAGTGAGCCACTGCCCCATCCCCCAGTCTGAGACACTGAAATCTCCAGTATACCAGATCCCAAGGACACACCATTCTCCGGATAACAGTTTTGGTAGTTCACCCTGGAAATGACTTGGTCACACACCCCTCTACAGCACAGCCACAAACCTCAGCTGAGCCATCTTCTCCAGCCCCTCTGGGCTGATGCGGTCTCTGGAAAGCAGATTGCTGAGCTGCTGCTCCTGGTTCCCAGCCTCACGGAGGAGTTTGCTGAGCTCCTGCTGCTTCATGTTCCGCATCTGCTGCTCCATTTTGGGACTCAGAGGAGTCGGGGGGAGTGGACTGCACATGTACTGCCCTGCCTGGCCGGGGTACCAAGGGTAATAAGCTCCTGGGTACACACCATTGCTTGGACCCATAGGATACTGCAGGGAGTACCCACCATATGGATACTGGGGCCCTTGACCGGAGGCCTGAGGGTAATAGTAGGGGTTGTCGGAGTTTTGGAACTTATAGTAGGGTGTCTGGGCCTGGCGGGCTTCTCCCCAGGAAGTGGGGCTCACTTCATCATCTGTGTCTAGAAAATGAAGCTGAGCAGTCTGGCTTTTTGGAGTGAGTTTTTGGTCCGGGTTATTTGGGTCCCACAGCCTGCGAGCAGTGCCGCCTCGGCCCCTGCTCCGGGGACCTTTACCCCCAGCCCCGGTGAGCAGGAGCCTCGGCCCAGGGTGACTAGGTTCAGGGGAGCTGGCAGTGCTGGCAGAGAGGTCCGTGTTGGCAGGCAGGAACAGAATCCCACGGCCCTTCCCTTGGGGCTCTCTGCTCTGGCTCCTCGCTGCCTTCAGGGGCTTTTTTTTATCTGTGTCTGCCAGACTGATATCCCTGTTCATAGTCTTGCTGTCAAATGTAACTCGAAAGGATCCCTTGACTTCCTTGCCATTGCTGCTCCATTCACTCTCGCTCCTAGAAGCTCGACTCTGCCCTGAGTACTTTTTCTTGTCCAAATTCCTGCTGGAAACATATGCTTCTGCCTCATCAGTTCTGTCATCGTCCAAGGAGTCAGTGGAGGACGTAGAGAGCTGCTTCCTAGGACGTATTCTTTCTCTGGCACGCTCCTGACGCCTCTCCACTCCATCCACGAGTGGGGCTTCATCTACACTGTTGTTGCTTCCGGCTGAGCTTGTGCTGCAGGTGCGGTACCGGCTCCGCCGCTTGTCCGTGTAGGAGTACCATTTGGCAGAGCCCAGCTTCTCCTGCATCACCTCGTCACTCGTTCTCCTTATCCTGTTGCTGCGTTCTATTTGTCTTCCTTTTTCTCCCCTTGAGGCTTTCACTCCTTCCCATGCCTGGCTCCCCTCTCTATCCTCCTTGCTTGATTTCGTTTTCCTGTTACTGTCTTTTCCAGTACCTTTCTCAGTCTCTTCATCTCTCTCAACTTTCAGCTGCTCCATCTTGCTGGTGACCTCCTCAGTAGCTGACCGCAGGGACGGTTCTTTAGCAGCTGAATGCAGGCGTTTCCCAGGCTGGTAGATCTGCTGGTCTGGCTTCTTGGTTCTCCTGGTGGTCTTGGGACACCACTCATCTGGAGCAGGCTGCTTGAACAAGCTCTCCTGGCTCTGAAAACCATCTTTAGTGTCTGTCTCTTCATCTTCCTCCAAAGGACCATTCTGCTTGGGGCTATCACCTTTGCCAAAATCCTCCATGACTGGAGCCGCTCCTCCCAAAGAGCCCTTGTCACTGAGACTGTTCTCCGAGGCCTCATGCTTTGGTGACACAAGTTTGTTCCTCAGTCGGGACAAGCCAGGCTTGTAAATCTCCAGGTCTGGGCGCCTGTTGTCTTTGCGATGCCTCGGCTCCTTCACGTCCTTCATATTTTCTGGAGAAAAATAGGCACAAGAAAGTTATTCCCACCACAAACCTGCCAGGGTTAAAAAAAAAAAAATCATGACAAATACTCAAGGAGAAATATTAAGTAAAGACAAAGGGCCTACTACCCTCAGGGCAGATCCAAGAGGACAGATCTGAAAATCCCTGTCAAGGTTTACAGGAAATCATGCAGTAAGAGTAGAATATGAGAAAGTATAATAAAGCTGAGCAAATCCTTAGACTGATTCACTTTGAAAACGCATCCTGCAACAGGTTTTGCCTCAAAGCACCAAGCTGAGAAAAAGATCATGCACAACGCAAGACCTGAGCATGCATATTCAAGCACCAGGCATAAAGTTTTCACAGGCCTCAGGAGTAGTTGCCTGCCTGCTGCTGGTTCAGGAGCCCTTCTATCTGAATGTGCTGCCTTCTGACAGCTCCCTGCTCCGCCAAAAGATCATTTTGAGTCAAAGATACATTTCCCCCACCTGCTCACAACCCACTAATGTTTCTCTCCTCCTCTCTGTAACTGTACTTACATAAAAACTCATTCCAAAGCACACCACAATTAAACATTTCACCAAAGCTGGGCAGTTACGTACTGCATTTTCTCAACTTCTTCCTCCCATCAGGAACTTGCCCCAGCCTGTACCACCACACCTCAGCCAGGTGAAGGCCACCACTATCAGGGGCTCAGCCCTGGAGGTAGGAGAAAGGTCCCTGAGGGGGCAGGGACCGACCTGACCTCGGGGCAGGCCCCGCGGCCTCTGTTCTCTATGTACTCTCACACTGGGGACCAACGTGTCCCCAGCCAGGTGGTGCAGCTGAGCTGAAGAGAAGGGAAAGGCCCAAACAGCGACTCCCCATTTCTATCAAGCACGAGGACCACTAATCACTGGCTCCATTGTGTAAGCTCCATGTTTTGTGGCTCTATTGTGTAAGCCTGATAGGAGCCAGGCCTTGCGAACGACTTCACCATTGAAGAGGTGATAAAGGATTGATAAGAGGGGAGCATCCTGCCCCAGAAGCTGGATGATTACCCAAAAAAGCATGAGCTGTGGAAACTGGGGGAGAAGTAAAGGCAGGGGGGGGCAAGATCGCATCCACAGATTCAATTCAAGACCAAAAAACTTGCTGCCTCCCCGTAAACACACACACATCCCTGCAAGGAGCATGCGTCCTAATTTACACAGCAAGCGAGGCTAATTTAAATATAGCTCACCAACAGCAAGCAGAATGGTAATTACGGAGCAACGAGGATAAACTTAAGATAGGTTTTTTCCTAATCATGTAATAGGAGAAATAAGCTATGGTTCCTGTGTGTAGCGTGCTAGCTTTGTGGAATTACCCCCCAGCACCCATCTTTGCGCAACCAGGGAATAAACGGCTATCTCGGCTCTGGGTGCGAGACCGGCTGTTGCACACCGGGCGACGAACTCCGTTTGAGGGACGCCACCGCCGCCGCCCC
>NW_020799124.1:5581519-5590704 GCF_003259725.1 Athene cunicularia | reverse complement strand
GAGGCGCGGCTCCGCGGCCGGCTGCACCGCACGCCGCTGCTCACCAGCGCGGGCCTGGACCGCCTGGCCGGCCGACGGCTGCTCTTCAAGTGCGAGCTCTTCCAGAAGACCGGTTCCTTCAAGGTGCGCGGGGAAGGCGGCACGGCCTGCCCCCGCCCCGGGCCGGCCTCGGGGCGAAGGTCGCTTCTTCCACCGGAGAAACTCACTTTCCGTCCGCAGCCCCCAGCCCTCGAAGCAGACGTGGCTTCTGCCACCCTGCACGGGGCTGAAGCACTTCCAGGGCACGGGGGAGGCTCCAAGGAAGAAGATTCCCCACCTGCGCTCTCCTTCCAGATCCGCGGTGCCCTGAACGCAGTCAGGAGTCTCGTTGAGGAAAGCGAGCGCGATGGAGCGGAGCTGCCCCGGGCTGTCGTGACACACAGCAGCGGGAACCACGGGCAGGCGCTCGCCTGTGCTGCCCAGGCCGAAGGTAACAAGTACCCCAACTTCCAGCCCCAGTGCTGGGCTGGGGTAAACACAGAGCTGGTTCCTGGGCAGAGGCTCTGCCAGTCCTGGAGATAAGCAGGGGTGTCTCTCTCTCCTGAACTCCTGCAGGAGCTGGCATAGACAAGACAGAGCCTGCTCCTGCAGCGCTAACTGGCTCCTTGCAGCTTTCTGGCTGTTGGATTTGCCTCCTCTTTTGTCACACAGGGATTCCTGCCTATGTGGTGGTGCCCCAGACAGCCCCACACTGTAAGCAAGCTGCCATCCGCACCTACAGTGCCACGCTGGTGCTGTGCGAGCCCAGCGACAAGGTAAGGCACAGGGGAGAGCCGCCAGGGACACGGCCCAGCCAGACCCAGAGGTGACCATCTGCACTTTCCCTTAGTCCAGAGCAGAGACAGCATCTCGTGTAGTCCAGGAGACAGGAGGCATCATGGTGCACCCCAACCAGGAGCCAGCAGTGATCGCAGGGCAAGGCACAATCGCCCTGGAGGTGTTGGAGCAGGTGAGTTCTGCTCCTTGTAGGCAGGGGCACAGCAAAAAGGTGTACTTCAGGTGCCAGAAGCACTCATGCTTCCTTTTCTGCATAGGCCCCTGAAGTAAATGCAGTGGTGGTTCCTGTTGGAGGCGGAGGAATGATTGCAGGAATAGCAGTTGCCATCAAGGTAGGCAACAGCTCATCCAGGAAATAGTGGCTACATCTCCTTGAGGGAAGAGCAGGGCTCCCAGGACAGGCAGCACCTTTTCTGTTTAGAATATAAGAGACCCTGCTCTGACAATCTCTGGGTGCCTGGGCTCTGCACAGCAGCAGGGTCTGCTTGGCCCCCTGGGCATGAACAGGCACACACTAGGCTCAACAAAGTGGCTCCTTCTTCTCCCCGCAGGCTCTGAGACCAGATGTGAAAGTGTTTGCTGCTGAGCCACGCAATGCAGATGACTGTTACCAGTCCAAGGTGAGAGGGGAACTGACCCCCAACCTTCACCCGCCAGATACCATCGCAGATGCAGTTAAAACCAGCATTGGACCAAACACATGGCCCATCATCAGGGATTTGGTTGATGATGTCCTGACAGTCTCAGAGGAAGAAATCAAGGTAAACGCTCCCAGCTGCCTTCTCTCGGTAGCTGCCAGCAGGCAGCTGCCTCCATCCACGCTCTGCCCTTCCATTCTCACCCCTCCACTCTCCCAGGGCAGCACAAGCCCCTGCACACCACTGCAGCTGTGCAACACCCACAATGTCTCCAGCTGGAAAGGGCTGGCGGAAGCTCTGCTCTCCCTTCCCAGAGTGCTGCAGAGAGATGTGCACACGCAGTGCCCTCCGCAGCCCCGGAGCAGCCTGTACTTGCTGCTGGGATGACAA
This sequence comes from Athene cunicularia, assembly GCF_003259725.1. Classification (NCBI taxonomy): domain Eukaryota; kingdom Metazoa; phylum Chordata; class Aves; order Strigiformes; family Strigidae; genus Athene; species Athene cunicularia. The sequence continues at coordinate 5,588,860 of NW_020799124.1, read as the reverse complement.
CTGCTGTTCTGTCCCGACAGCGAGCCACGCGGCTGGTGTGGGAAAGGATGAAGCTGCTGATTGAGCCAACAGCGGGCGTGGGAGTGGCGGCCGTGCTCTCGGAGCAGTTCCAGGCAGTCCCCAGGGATGTGGAGAATGTTTGCATCGTGCTGTGTGGGGGAAACGTGGACCTGAGCTCCCTGACCTGGCTCACAGACCTCCCTGGGAAAGCGGAATGAGAACAGAGCAGTGTCTCAAGCAACGGAAACCTCACTCTGAATTTGTAGGGTCTAGTTTGTGCGCTACTAAAAACAGATGAACAACCCCAAACGTTCAGAAGTTTGTGTGGAGGGACAAGGGATGCTGGCATTAGTCTGTACAGCAGAGAGTCACTTGGTTCCACAGCAAAGGGTTGTTAGTGGGGGGCCTGGAAACAAAGCACTGTCTTGTTCTCCCCAACTGCCCTGCTCTGGGGCAGGCCTCCAGTGAGCTGCACTCACTCTCCCCAGCTGCTACTTCACCTTTCTTATCACAGTAACTTCCAGCAAACTCCTGCCCTTGATAAAGCAAAATCCTCACACACACCACTGTGGCAGGGCACATGGAAAAGACAACAACCTGAGTGGGCCAAGGGGTTCACTAGACAAGGGGTGCACACAGGGCCCTTTGGCCTCCACAGCTGGCCATCACCAAGACAGAGGCACCAAGATATTTTTAAAAACATTTTCCATTAAAATAAATAGCTATAGCTTGATACCTGAGCAGTAGCTGGTGAGACAACTGCCCCTGTACAGACCCCAGCAGTAATACGTCCAAGATATCGGTGCTGCCCTCACAGCACGTGGGACGAGAACAGCATCCAGAGAAAACTGCCACGCTGGAGACTTACTCCATTTCCACCTCCTCCACTGGCAGCACGCTCTCACTCCTCACCCACGGCACGGGCTCTGGAACATGAGGGTCATAAGTCCATTTAGGAAAAACTCTCTTGTAGAGGTTCAGCAGTACCGTGTCCTGGGACTTGAGCTGTCCATCAAAATGGCACTTCATGTGACCATGGGTCCCTAGGCAGAGAGCAGAAGAGGCCATTAGCTGTCTCCTGTCCAGGAGGTCCACATCCTGCCCAGCATCAGAGATAAATATCAAATCAAACCTACCTAACGGCTCCTTGATGTGTCCTCTACGACCCCATTTTGTCCTCAGCTCCACTGGCTTGAACCACATCACATCCTCTGGAGATCAAAACATGAAAGGCGGGTAAAAAACAGGCTTTGCTGTACCAACACAACTGCTCCCACAGGGACAGAAGTCCTGCTTCCACGTCCCCTCTTCCCACCACACCGAGACAAGCCGTACCTCTGTTAAAGAACATGTATCGCACAACAGCTGTCTTGGTAAAGATTTTGAAAGGATGGCCACTGAGCACCAGCCGCTTGATGACGATTCTGTCCGGGTCCACGGAAAGCAGAGAACCCGTGGCAATGAGGTCATGTATTCCTGCAAGGCAGAGTCACTAACATATAGGACAGTGCCACAGAAGGTGCCTCCATCACCTCCTTCCCCACCACAACCCCTTTCCTCAAATGGTTCCAGACCCAGAGCAACCCTACAGCAGGGACAGACAAAGGTGCCAGGAATATTGGGGTTAGAAACGTGTTAATCTCCTCAAGTAACATGAAGGAGACAGCTTTTTCAAGTCACACTTCCTGCAGAGATGCACTTTTAAGTGGAGTATGGGAATGGCCTGCTAATGTTTGTTTCCCAGACACCACCTCCTCAGCAATTATCAACTTACCATTACTTCTCTGTTTAAAAAGAAGCACCGAGGCAGGAGGGAAAGTGATGGGAGCGTAAACAGTCACCACCAGGGCAGCATCCGGGCGCAGGAAACGCTCCAGCTTGTGCTTATCAGCTAGGACAGAACAGCAATGATCAAGATCAGGCCAACAGCATTCCTCAAAGCTCTGGGAAACCCCACTGAGCCCATTTGTCCCTGGCAAACAGGCTCTGCACTTAAGGAAAACGGGTGACAAACATCCCTCCTCTGCCAGGAACAAAGGTGATCCTCTGAGCTACCAGCTCACTGCATGGAACCTGCCACCGCCTTGCCTGGAGCAGCAAGCCACCTTGCCCAAGCTCTTCCACTACCCATTATTTAGTGCCTTCCCTGGAAGCCTCAGAGCCTAAGAGTGAGTCTTCAGAAGCGTCCTTCAGCCAGGTTCAGACACCACGGCTAAAACATCACAGGCTTCCTGCCCTAGAAACCCCAGCCCCATCTTCTGGCATGCCCATGCCCACCCACAAGTCCTTCACAAACCTGAGGTGTGCTGGGAGAACAGGGGTGATGCTCGGAAGCGTCTGAACCCACAGTGAAAGATCAGCTCCTCCTTTGCCCTCACTGGCTCGCTGTTACTCGGATGCCGACGCACCAGGAAATTCAACACGGACATCTGCAAGAGAAGCAGCACTGTGAGGGGCAGACAGAGCAGAAAGCAATGAGATGTTGCAGCAGAGATGAATGCCCTTGACAACGGCTACCCAAAGGACTGCTGGTCACCAATGCAGACACCTCAGCCAGGCTCAGACACTCTAGCCTAAACACTCCTGGCAGCTTCAGCCTGCTCTGACCAAAGGGAAGGCCCTATTTTGAAATGCAAGTAATGCAGGGAGATTTCAGCCCAAACCCTCTGCAGCCAGAACCTCTTCAAGCCATGTAGACTGAGGGAATCAGACAAGGAGCTGCACACCTAGAAGGTATTGGCAGGGCTACACATAATCACCTTTTGTTCGTGAGGAAGCAGCGAGAACAGGACTAGGTGCTTCCCTTCTTTGAAGCTCTCCATCACCGAGACAGGGACATTGCAGATGTGAAGTGTAACGTACCATCCAACCTGCCAAGAAGAGAGGATCAGTTGTGAGTACTTCTCTCAACAGTCATAAGTTACATGTGCCTGGGTTAGAGAGGGAATCCAGGAGAATTATCATCTGAACTCATGGTTTTCATGAGTTCATGAACCAGCTGGCTGAGGAGATCCACCCAGCCACCACCCCAAGTCTTTCCGACTAGGAGCAAGGGAACACAGCAGGGGAATTGATCAGCAAGAGAAGAGGGAGTTACCGAGGCTCCTTCAGTCTCCTCTTTCTCTATTTGCCGGAAGAGGTGCTTTCTGGTTCGGGAGAAGTGCTGGAACTGGAAAATCCTGGCATAATCCCTTGGGAGATTCTCTTTAGGGTCCCACGGAGAAGTCCGGAAGCTCTTCAGCCCCCTGTACTTCTGGAACCTAGAAAACAGAGAACAGGAAAGACAAACTACTTCACCAGTCAAGGGGTGTGGGCAGCACCTTCTGTGGTCTGCATGGACTCACTCCTTCAGAGAGAGCAAAGGGAGCAAAGCAAATGTTAGCTCTTTGTGCAGAGAGAACTAGAAACAGCATCCAAGTTCCCAAACAACCTGCCTTTCCATCAGGGCTCTACCATCCTCCTCTCTCCCAGGTCAGGACCCAGCTCTCCCCGCCACAGGGGGCTACCCAGGCCCAACCAATGGCTCCCCCAACTAGCGGCTCCCCTGGAAGCCTCAGAGCCTAGGAGTGAGTCTTCAGAAGAGTCCTTCAGCCAGGTTCAGACACCACGGCTAAGACATCACAGGCTTCCTGCCCTATCTCACCAAACTAGCCAGAAAAGCACCTTCCACCTCCTCTCCCAGCAAAGCATCCTGTTTCTTACCGGACTCTGGCAGGTATGTCACGTGGTGTGTCCACCTCATCTGGAAACATTTCATCCATTCTCTCCTGTTTGTATTTCTCCAGCATCTGTTCATCTTCCTCCATCTTCTCGTCATACTGGTCATCCCGCAAGCACTCAGAAACGGTCATAGTCTCACACTCCTCCTCTGCAGGTTCCTCTTCCTCCTCACTGCTTTCCCCCTCCTGACACAAAGGACAGCACAGAGCCCATGAGCACAGACACTCTGTTGGTGCCCCTGAAGCACTGCAAACCCTGTATGTACTCACACCGTGTGAATCGTGACCCAAGCTACACCACACTCCCTCAGTTCAGTATCTAACGGGTCAAAACAGGAACATGATACATGTGAGGGATTTAACAACGGAAATTCAGGTGAGTCCTGGCTCTGTGTTGTGCCTTTGGATGGAGCAAGGCGGAAGGATTGTCCTAGAATACACAATAATGCCCTGGAGACCACCTGCAGTATCAGCTCTTAGAAGTACCTGGGAAACTGCCTCTTCCATCATATCATCATCATCATCATAGATGTCATCATCTTCATCACCATCTTCATCTTTCTCACTGCCTTCATCATCCACAATCCAGGCAGCCTGGTACTTTGATGTGCCTTTGGGGACTTTCACCACCCTCCTGTTTTCCTTCAGAGAAGCTGTAGGGTTCCCACCAACAGTTAATACAGGAACAATTCTCCTTTCCCATTTACACATTTATACCAGCAGAGCCAACATCAGCTCTAGCTGTGTTTCCCAGCACAGAATTAGCAAGGGCCCAGAAAAGGCAGCTAAAATGTAACCCTGCTAACTGCCAGGCAAACCAGGCAGCCTGCTCATAAGGTGATGGGGCTGGGAATGGAAGCCCCAGGCACCCAGCTAGCATGTTTCCTCACCACCATCCTCAGCCATTCCAGCGACAGAAGATTTTTAACAACCCTCTTGACAGGGTCAAGGTAAAGGTACAGAAGTATTGCTGCTACTCACCCTCTGCTTCTTGCAATTCTTCTTCAGTAGGCCAAGTCTGCTCCCCTTCCATGGGATCAGGAACCACTTCTGACTGCAAAGACTCCTGCTTGCTTGGATCTGCCTTCATCAGGACCTTAACATCTTCCTCCATCTCATTGGTACCATTTACAGAGTCATCCTGAAGGCCAAAAACAGAGTTCCCAGCTGTGAATACATCTAACTCAAGCTAGCCATCAGTCTGAAGCAAAACTCCCCTCAATATCAGGAACGTTGTGTTGTAATGTAATGTTCCCGTTATATGCTATGGGCAGGGAATCTCAGCTCAGTGGCAGAACACAGGCCTACTGGCTCTGATACAACTCCCCTTCTCCTTCCCTTGACCACATACAGCCAGTTGTATTTTCCCAATGAAAGTTTAGAAACATCATGTTCTAACAGGCCCAGCAAAGCACTGAGCTCCCACGCACCTGTACCTCCATGTCCTGGCTTCTCTTTTGTCCTTTAACCACTCGGGGGTTTAAAGAGAGGGGGTCAGGGGGGGCATCCACCTGGCTCATCTGGAAGTCTCCATGCCCCACAATATGCACCAGGCTGTTCACATCGAGGGTTTGTCCCCGGACAAAGCCAGACACCTTCAGGGTGCCAACCAGGTCGCTCTCTTGACCAGGCACAAACTCGGCAGCATAGGCGAGCAGGTGAGCCCGCCTGTCCCGAAAAGCGAGATGCCGCTGCTTCTGGGCAGCGAGGTGCCTCAGCAGCAGTGAGGACTCCTGCTCCGTGTTCAGGGGGAAGAGCTTGGCCTCGGGAAAGCGCTTCTCAACGGCTTTGGCAAGTTTCTTCCTGGCGTCTATCCGCTTCTTCGGTGGCAAGTCAGTGCCCCCTGGGACAGCAAGAGCTACCAAGCAGTGCACAGAACAGAGTTCAGGATCAAATTAAACCTTCTTGTACTCTTTTTACCAAGCACTGACAAACACCCAAATATGAGTAACCCAAATAACCAGATTCATACCATAAAGGTGTAGAAAAGAACACACTGGACAAAAAAAACTGTCTCCAGAGATAAAATTTTGAGACTAAATGAGACCATGGAGATAAGGGTCCAGGAACCGAATTTAGCAAGAAAGTGTCTGAATCCCTTCACTCTCCAGGCCCTGAAAACCAATCCAATACTGACACCACCAGAGGTCAAAACCTACAACAGTCTCCACAGGTCAACATTCTCGTTTCAGCTGGGAGAGAGTTAATTTTCTTTATAGTAGCTGGTACAGTGCTGTGTTTTGGATTGTTTCTAAGGATTATTCAGTTTCCCAAGCTCTGCCAGCAAGCAGGTGTACAAGAAGCTCGAGGGCTCATGGCCAGGAGACCTGACCCCAACTAGCCACAGGGCTATTCCATACCATAGGACATCATACTCCGTATATAAACTGGAAGAAGTTGGCTGGGGAACGGATTGCTGCTTGGTCAGCAGGCAGTGAGCAATTGTGTTGTGCAACATGTATCTTTACTTGGGTTTTATTTTTCTCTCTGTATTTTATTATATTAATTTTCATTACTATATTTTTTATTATTACTGTTGTTATTATTACATTTTATTTACCAAACTCTTTATCTCAACCCATGAGGTTTACTTTTTTTTTCCCATTCTCATTTTTTCTTATTGTCATTTTATTTGTTTATTTTTATTCTCACTTTATTTATGCAAGAAGCAGAGAGCAAGCAGCTGTGTAGTACTTAGTTGCTGGCTGGGCTTAAATCACAACAGGTCACAACACAACAAAGCAGCATGAGAATGACAATCACCCAGCCAATCTATGCTCAGAAACAGAGCAGTCAGAGTTCTGTGATCACCTTTTAACATCAGTAGCTTTTAATTACTGCAACAGTAAATCCTCATCAAGCACCCTCTCAACTTACACCCCACTAGAAGCTGTGAACATTTCTCACTCACTCACCATAACTGGGGAGCCCCTGTGCGAAGAGGCAGGAGAGGCAGTGCTCCCCTGCACCGTCCAAGCCATCTGCAGCATCCAGGATGAAGAGCAGGGAGTCAGCAACTTTTGCCAGGTCTAAGACAGCATGAAGGTCCCCTGCACACAAAACAGCTCTGTCACTGGGGCTGCCAGGGGTACGGAGCCAAAAACCACACACCAACAGCGTTTCCTCACCCGCCTGGGCTGTCACAAAGCGCCAGCGCTGCTTGAGTCGAGGACAGAGGAGCACAAAGCCACCAGCTCTCCCCTCATCCGAGTGAACAACAGCCGAGTCCTGGCTCTGCAGCAAACGGAGCGTGTCGTGGGCTGCAGCCTTGCTGTGCAGCGGCACCAGAACCACTAGGTGTGGGGGTCCATCCCTGCTGCCCAAGCTCCGCTTCTCTGCCAGCACCTGTGGGCACAACTGCAGAGCATGAATACCGCCCCCCCCATCAAGGCCGGATCCCACCGCAGCTCAACCCGAACCCACTCGGTACAGTAACGCTTCGCATGCCCCAAACTGAACTGGATTCAGACACCCATTCCTCTCCCCGGCCCAGCTCCTGATCCCCCCGCGAAGACCCAAAGCGGCTCGAACCCCACAGACACACACCCGCACCGGCCCCACTCCCGCTCACCACAGCCCCCTCGCAAAGCCCCGAACCGCCCCGTTTCCCGCTCCCCCCCCC
>NW_020799124.1:5572099-5581469 GCF_003259725.1 Athene cunicularia | reverse complement strand
AGAGACAGAGGCTGGTGCCGGTCAGCGCCGCGGCGAGGGGGAATGAGAGGCAGGAGCGACAGGCGTTCTTCAGCGCTTTATTGATTAGTTCTTTGTACAGGTATTTACACAAGGGAGGAAAGAGCCCGCCCACGCTCTGGAAACAGTCCTGCGGAAAGCAGCAGTTGAGGAAAGGCCCTCCCCGAGCCCCAGGCCTCTCAGCATCGCACCCTGGAGCAGGTGGGGGGTTCCCTCTCTGCCCCCCTCCACAAAGACTGATGGAACCAAAACATTTCTACTCTTCGTCCCAGCTCCATCTGTTACCGGCAGCACTGGTCACCTCGGTTCTTGCCAGTCATTTTCCAGCCAAGAATGTCTCTTCCCAGGCCATACCTTGCCCCAGTGGCACATCACACCAAACACACCACAGGCACCTTGCAGCTGCAAAAGCTGCTCTGCCTGGTGCTGGCAGAGCCCCTGCTCCAGGACCACGCCATTGCTCCAGAGTACAACCCTCTCTGCTTGTTACTGAAAGCATTAGATCCACAGCACCCCAGAAACACAGGCAGGTGAGCAAGAAGGGTAAACATTTACAGCAGTGTTGCAATTACAAGGGAGAGGCAGAGCAGCTGCTACTCCGATCCCAAGTGAGCAACGGCATGGGAGGGAAAAAGCAGGTTCCTACAGTCCCTGCTTCCTCTGAACTAGAGGTAAGGTCTCTCTCTTTTCCTCCTGTGAAGAAATCAGCATGACAGCAGCAACATGGGGTTGTCAACTGTGGGCTGTTCTTTAGATCCTTTTCTGCCCCTAAAAGCAGGCTGGCTGTCTAAACCTTTCAAACTAAAAGCCATGTAGATAGCATGACCTACCTGACAGGAAGGAAGACAAAAAAAATTAAAGAGACCAGAGGCAAATAAACACTGTTTAAGCAGTGGTAATTAAGTCGCTCTATGCAGGTGGTGGCTGCAGGACACCATGCAAGTCTCTCCCACTGTCATTTCTGAAGACTGTTTGTCCATCAGCCAAGACAGCACAGCCTTGGAGAGCCAAATGCAAAGAGGCTGCTCAGAGGGGACTTGGGGAGGAGGGAATAACTAGGATACTTACAAATCAAGAAAAACAATATTCCCATGAGTTAGTTCTACCTCATCATTTAAGCAAGATCAGGGAAAGAAGTAAGGTTTGAAGTTTTCTGCCTAGGGTTCCTATCACAAAGCCAACCACCTCTGTCCCTGTGTCACTCAGAAGTCTGGAAACCCAGAGACAGCCAGAAGGGTCCCACCACAGAGGCTGATGTCTCTCCAGATCTCTGCACTCCTCAGAGCAGCTGAGAGCTGCTCTGGCTTGTAAGAAAAGCTAATGCCTGATTTGCACTTCACATGAAAAGCAGAATTCCCACAAATCCACATCTTAAGCTTACAGCTGTTTTGCTGACCTGTGCAGTTCTGCAGGGCCCTCCACACGGATTACCAAAAAGCACAAAAAAAAAAAAAATAAAAAAAAAAATCACAACCTGCCAAGATGAACAAGCAGAAGCAGAAAGCCAAGCACCAACCTCACTGCAGCTGACAGCACTGCAGGTTAGAACAAGCTCTTCCTGCCAAAGCAGAAACTACCAAGGAAATAGTTACAGCTGCAGCATGAGCAGTTTGGACACATGTCGCTGCAGCAAGGCAAACCCTTGCAGGGGCAGGGTCCCCTTCAGCTCTCCTGTACTATCACAACACACAGCTCGGTGCTCTACTCACACAAGACATCACAGCAGCCTGCTCAGCACCACCTGCCAACCCACCTTCCCCAACAAAACGGGCTTCGCGTCGCTCCAGCGCGCAGCCCAGACAAATAATGCAACGAGTGGAGCTCACAGGCTGCTCCACCACGCACTGGCTCCATCCCAGAAAGCAGCTGCATGGCAGGAAAGCTGAGCTCACATTCCTGCTCCCTAAAACAAGCCTCACTGCTGCCTTCTGAAGCAGCAAGAAGTCTGGGCTGACTCCGCTGTGCATATGGGCGAGGGGGGAGCAACAAGCCGGGGCAGGCTGGATGCAAAGCCTAGGCCTTGGTTTATAAAGGAAGACTGGTTGCAACTGGAAGGGCCAGTTTATTAGAGAAACCTCACATTGCAGAGAATTCACAACACAGTGGAAAGGGTCCAGGCCTGCTGAGGGGGCCAATCTTCTGCAGGAGCACAGATCTACGTCCCCCAGCTCCAATCCCAGCAGGTGCCACAAAGGGAAGGGTTAACTGTAACACAGCTTATGTTTACAAGCTGGTATTAAAAGTTCAAAAAAAGCCTCCCCATTAGACAACAGTTAAAACAAAAATGGTTTAAAATGTTTAAAAGCTCTGTGTTCTTGACTGCAGCATATTGGGGAGGCAAAGGTCTACAACACACACAGGTCTCTCTGGGTCTCAGCATTCGGTCTGCTCTACCAGTGAAGGCCAGAGGGGGGGGTCTTCTCGTCTTTGTTGCTTTCCAGAGAAAAGGGTGGGATTCGGACATCAAAGTGGGAGCCATCAGGCCTCTCAAATCGAAAAGTACCCCTGCAAAATAACAGCAGAGATCACGCTGAGGCCAGAGACAAACACAACTAGGAACTGTCAGCAAGAAAGTAAGACATGAGCTCTTTCCATATCCTGCGTGGGGGCTCCAGGGCTGCATTTGCAAGGCCCATCCAGCAGCAAGTACACCAGTTCAGCAGCAAGGACATCTGCCTGCCAAGATGACTCATTTATTGGAAGACTCCTGGGCGGTTTACACTGCATCTCTAATATACATTTCCTGAATAAAGATGTCATAATTGGAGCCTCCAGGAGGTAAGTGCACTCCACGCATCTGCAGCAGTGTTTACCTAACTCCCACTCCACAGGAGACAGAACCATCTGAGCTATTTTTACAAACTGATTACATGTAAATTCAGATTTGTATTTCTTGGCAGAAGCTCCACTGGTTAAGAAGTCTACAACAATATGAAATCCCATCACAGATGTAATTTGGAATAGCTTCTGCTTTGCATTTCAGAAAGGGCATTTTGGAACTGAATCTGCCTGTCCTTGTACAAACAAAGAATTTGTTTACTGCCCTGAACTACAGATGACTGTACTGCAGAACATGACTTGGGCAAGGATCACGGAGACAAACTAACAGGTTCTTATGATGGGGAGGACACAATGAAACAACCCAAGTCAAGCTGAGCAGCTTCTGAGCTGCAGAACCTTTGTCTCTTTCTCTTCAGGATGCAGGCAGAGAGGGAAAAAAACCTTCTAAACAAGCTAGGTTTATTCCCCAAGGCATGCATTCAGGCAATTCAAAATGCTTAACATGGCAAACAAGGGTGTATCCTCTAGGCAAAGGGCTGCTCTCTTGCTTTTCCCAACTCAAAGGCAGTTCCAAGGCAGCTTAACTATGAAACAGATTCACTTAAAAAATGCAAGCCAGAAAGACCTGTCATATGAAAGGCAAGAGGTGGCTGTGCATTTCTAAAATACAAAACAAATGGAAATTGCTTTAACCCTGTGGCACAGGAAAACAAAAACTCAGCTGAGCACTTTCCTACCTGCACTCAGTCAAGAGGAGACTTGACCACCAGTGAGACCAAAGGCCTTATCTGGCCTAAACTGGGAATAACCCCACATGCCAGTTCCTTGTGGACACAGAACTGCACAGTTTCACTCAGGAATAGAATCAAAGCCCAGTACTCTCCAAAGAGAGGGGATACCAGGGCACACATTCCTGCTGCCCAGAGAAACACCAGCACGAAGTCTTGCCTCTTCCACCAAGGACTGAAAGGGACAGAAACCCACTTCATGTCTTTTCAAATCCAGTCTAGCACAGACCACAGAAGGAAAACAAATTAGCCTGGAACCTCTCTTTATGCAGAGAATCAACAGATCTTATCACTAACTGGGATACTGCTATAGAGAAGCTCATAAAAATTTTAACTAATACATTCCATCCAGTCCACTTCCACCCACCTTCCAGCCGTAACTCCAGACTGCAAACTGCGTCCCAGCTCAGCACTGTGGGGTCCTACATCTAAACCACTACTGCAGTAATAAGTGCTTCTTACCACATGTGACCACTGGATGCCTGCAGGGAGACGTGACTGCTGTACTGAAATGCCGGCTGTTCTTTGGATAAAACTGGCTCCTGAGAAGACAAGAAGAGACCACTCTGCATCAACAACAGATCTTAACGTTTCTCCACAGACAAGCATCAACAGGAAGTTTACACAGCGAGATCCACACCTGAACATCGCTACCAATTACATGGAAAACAACTCCCCAAAACTCCATATTATCCCGGTTCATGCACACTAACAACAGATGAAAGGCTCGCGATTTCTTTTTTATTGCCAGTTTCCTATTCCATCTGTTTCTACTGCCCAGTAAGCAATGTACTGGCAAACCAACTCAAGCAAAAGGACTCCAGCAAGTGGCTGCACTTCCCAGAAGCAGCTACACAACACTTACCCTTCCTACAACGCCGCGGCCCCTGACTGTTTCCAAGGTGCCAGACAAGCTGAATATCCTCCAGTGCCGTTCTCTGAGTTGTACCACTTCGCTGTCAAGGTTCTCCAAGCGAATACAGTAGCGCCACTGGACAAAAGAAAGACTGTTATCAAGAACTGGAATCAGCTGCAAACAGTTGATAAACCACAGCTGATACTGGGAAACAGTTGCCAGGCGAGGATTATTCTCCCTCAGAGCTTATCAAAGAGCAACGATGCCACAGCAAATAAACTCCTTCCCTTTAGCTGCTTCTTGAAACGAAAGGCACTTACCCAGTAGACGTGGGAATTCTGGGCTTCCTGTCAAGAGAAACAAAAGATGTTAGCAGCTGCCCTTCAATGCTCAGTGCCAAAACCTCTTCAGCTGTCAGCACAGCACAAAGCACAGGGGCTCTCGCTCCATGCCAGATCAATGCAGACAAGTCATGTGAGCACAAGGCCAGCTGCTCTCGGAAGTAGTTCATTGGTTACTGCCTGGCACCGGCTCTGCTCCAGACAGGTAATCATGAGGTGGGAGATTTGCAAGGATCTCGTGACTACGGAGGGTTGATCCCCATGTTAATTAAGCACTTTCTATAGATCTAGAAACACTCATTTCAGTGCCTTCAGGCACCTGTTTTTCTGACAATGTTAGGGCAAACATCACTTGGGCTTCACAGAAGCTGCAAATCCACACCAAAATGTCCACCTGCCATGGCACAGGCTCCCCAGCAGCTGTGCTTGTCTGGACTTGGAAATCAAACTGCTGCAGAAATTCCCAGCCCTCCCACTCAGAAATCTATTGGAGCCTCATCATTTTGGATGGTCCACATGAAGGTGTGATACTATAAAGAACACACAGTTATCAGCTAAATCCAGAAAGCTTTAGCCAAATGCTCTAACCCACATTAGAACCAGGAAATGGGCAGCCACCTACAGCACCTCATCACTGGGCAGGACAACAGACATGTTTGTCGTTACAGGGCAGATGGCCTTGGTGCCACCTTATGCACACACCCATCTGTGACTGAGGCAGTGAAGGACCGATTCACAAGCCTTCTTAAATATCCTGCTGACACTGTTCTGCAGAACACTCCAGGGTATTTCCCATCCTACAAATAACAACCAAAAGCCAACCTGCAGTAGCCATTCTCCAAAAATGTGTGGCAAAAGTTCCATGTTCATAACTCTGCTGGACATCGACAATGAAAATCGCAACTGTGATTAAAGTCATTTCACCAGTAAGCAGCAGGTACCCTCAGTCAGTACACATCTTAGAAAAATATGCAAGTTAAAGCAGAAAGAACATAGAGACATGCAACACAGACCTACCCTCATGCCCATATAGAAAGGGATGACTGTGACGCGGATGTTCTCTGTGGTTTCTCGGTGCACATCAGAGAGCTCTAGCCAAGGGTGATTCTTCTCCTGCCACGCACACAGTGTATCCCTCGCTACAAAAGGTGGAACTGCAAGGAGGGAAAAATGACAATTTCTGAGGAGAGGCACACTGTATCTGGAGTGCTCTCCCCAGGAAGGGATGCCTTTCACAGTTATAAAAATTATTTAAAGGAAGCTTTACTGTGACAAAACCCAGACCAGACCATGATTTTTACACTGTATCTAAAATGATGGGTTCTGGGTACTTGTTATAGAGTACCTCAAGCACCTGGCTCAGAAGAGTTCCCTCTGAAGCCAGAAATTACCTTTTGTTTGGTCGTACATAAGAAACCTCTCAAAAAGCTCATGCTGGATGGGCACTTGATCAGTGGAGCTGTAGGGGAGGATATCTTCATGGCTTACATAGTCTAAACCTGAAAAAATAACCAACAAAAGCCACTGAAATTCCCCAGTGAAAAGCAGCTCAAGTGTCTCCCAAAAGGATAAATGGATTACTCTACCGAGATGTTAAGATTCTGGCAGCAGTAGCTAGAATTGCATGCAATGGAGGAAATAGGCCAGTAATAACCCTTGGCAGCATTCCCCTGTAAGATTTCTCCAAGACACACTGCCTTGGAAGTGGCTGCACTGCCACAAAAGGATTTGGGGCAGGAAACATACAAGACCAGCAGAGATCTAGCTGTCCTGGTAACAAAGTAGAATGGCCTGTACCCAACAGGTTATGTGTATGGGATCTATGTCTCAAGAGCACAAAGTAGGCATGCTTGTGTCTGCTCAGAGTGTGCCCAGCTTCCATCTATCCAAAAGGGCTTCACGGACTTTAGTCATTCTGTTGTTTCTAGCACAGCCCCAAACTACAGACAGATCCTCCATGGAACGCCCTGTAGGTACCACTGCTTCCCTGGCAGGAGGTGACTGTTGGTGACTCTGACCTCAGTTCATGACAATCCACATCTCCACAGAGGTTGAAGGTGTATTTTACTCACCTGGTATGGCATAGAGGGCCCTGCTGTCGTCATGATTTGCCAGGAATGTCACTGCTTCCGTCTGTGATCTCTGGGACTGAGAAAAAGGGAAGTTTATGTCTTTGTGTGGATTGTCATGGGCCAGTTTCCAGCCGCATTTCAGTTCATTATTTGTGGTTTCTAAAGTGTGTAATGTTTATTTTACTTCACCAATTCACCTCAGAATATTTCTCCTTTTAATACCTCTAGATTAGTTCTTCACTCAAACAAGGGAAGAGCATTTTCACTGCTGCGACCCACATTCATAATGTCCTGTGTGCAACAGAGTAAGAATGCCAACAGGATGAGAAAGTGAGGTTGGAAAGGGGACACATGATCCAGAAAACAGTCATATGACATTCCAGGTTATCTTTCTCGGGGAAAATACGACTTGGAGAAAAAAATTGTCTTAAAAGTCCAAACAATCAAGTTAGTGATCACAGCCATTTTCTGTCAGTGCCTATGTAAAGCATTCATAGAGGAGAAGATATTTCAGTTTCAATACCAAGTTGACCAGTTACTTACTATATGTGGACAATCCCGGGCATCTATTAGCACCTGATAGTAAGTATGCGTTTTGCCCTTGACCTCTTTGGAACCATGGCCTGCTGCGTTCTCGCTTCTAAAAAGAAAAGCAGAGTGCTGAGCTCAGGTGCAGGACGGCAGCAAACTGCTGTTACCAGGACCAAGCACATTCATAAACAATGATTTTTTTAAAAAAATAAATGTCACAGTCTGTAATTATTCAATTCCATCCAAATTAAACTCACATCAGCTACCCATACAACAACAGAGGAGCCGAGATGACAATCAACAGTGATTGTCACAGGCAAAGCAGCTGTTTTCAGATGTCTCAGAAGTTCTTCCTGCTCAGTCCAATCTCCTGTTTGGGGTGAGTATTTCTAATGCCCTCTGATTCCCTCTCTTACTCCTCACTCTTTCCCAGCACACCTCCAACACAAGCCAGGGGGCAAACGGATGGAAGAGGAGAGAGAATCAAACAGCGACTCAGTCCACAGGAAGGACGAACTTGGCCTAGTGGGCTGAAACTGGGGAGGCAGCTGACTCCAAATCCAACTCCCTGGCAATCTACAGAAGCAGCAGCCTGCAATTTTAACACAGGAGCCTGTACTTAACTCAAAAAGCAACACAAGGGGATTATTTATGATAAAAAAATGTCAGGAACATTTTTATTTTTTTTTTTACATTTCCTACACACACACTCTCATCCTTCATACTTCCATCCTGCCTCTAATTAACACAAAATTAATACTCATGCAATGTCTCTTCTAGTTTATATTCATGCAAAACAGACCCATACCATTGTCCTCCTTAAAAAGACTTGTTTAGCCCTACCAGGAAACTCACTACAAAATGTAACAATACAACAACATATAAACCAGAACAAATCCTTACTTTTCCGTGACAGGAGAAGCTACATCTCGATCGTAGAGCCTTGCTTGCCAAGGAAACAGGACTATTCCTCGATAGCCAAACACACTGTGAAGAAATAGCTGAAAGGAACAAATAATTGCATTTGAATACATAGCGATTACATACTACAAAAATGAGGCCAAAAGCTTTTCTGATAGTATTTTAAGAAGTCTGTTAACTGAGGTAAAACTATAAACATTTACAAAGAGTATAACTGTGTGAGATGAGAATACAGGGAGAATCACCACTGTGTGAAGCCAAAGCAGAATATAAACAGTCTGGGATGAAAGAAGAAATTCATGTCATCTCTGTTCCACAAAAGTGAATGACTAAACCAGTAATGAAGTAACAGAACAGGAGAAATGCAGAAAGGAAACCAGCCTGGAGAGACCACTCAGGAACATGGAAAAAGATCTGTGAGTCATAAGCACAGACATGACAAGTTTTGTTGTTATATCTCAAATTCAGTGATTATCTCTTCTGCTCTCAGAGGGAGAAAACCCTTCAATAAGACCAGCAGAGCAAATGCCATTGTAGGAACAGTTGTGTCATGCTGCAGATTCTTATCAACTTGCTACTGTCAGATGACTGACAAACTGCAGACACAGCAGAGACAGGGAGCACTGAACTGTGAAACTTCTGGCCTGATACAACACAGCAGCCTCCTTACAGGTAAATCACTCAGCTACCCGATATCTGGGCCTGCAGGGTCAGCTCTGCTCCCCAGAACCACTTACCTGTCCTGTCTCGTATTTGCCATGCTGCTTCGGTGCCTCAAACACCCCCACGGTCTCCAGCACTTTGCCCTCTGGACGGTTCCTAGGAGCAGAGAGGTAGCTTTGTTGGCGTGCAGGGCCTAAACACTCTCCAGACCAGGCAGCGCACAACACCTGAGCCCCAGGCGCTGGCCAGGAATGACCCCCCCGCCCCCCCCAGTACCTCCCTTGGGTACCCCCACAGAGAGCCCCACTATGCACAAGACTTCCCAGTCACCCCCCCTTACCTGCCGCCCCCCCCACCCTTTGCCAGTCACAACTCCCCTGGACACCCCCCTGCCCAGTT
>NW_020799124.1:5567719-5572049 GCF_003259725.1 Athene cunicularia | reverse complement strand
GAGGCCGCACTGGCCTCCGAAGGCGCCCTGGTGCCCTTCAGCCTGCTGCGGAGGCTGCACGCCGCGCTGCGGGAAGCAGGTAGGCCGCGCCGGCCCTGGCGCGACAGGCCGCGACCGGCCAGGCTGCCGTTAACCGTCCCGTCCCCCACCCGCAGGGTCCCCGCTGTACCTACACCAGCTCCTGGAAGGCTGCGAGATCGACCTGCCCGAGGTGCCGGTGCCGCCGCGGGTAGGTGAGGGCCGGGCATCAGCCGCGGGAGATGGCAGCGGCTCCAGGCCCTCACGGTGGCTTTGCCCTTTCCCCAGAACCCCGAGCTGGTGGCCCGGCTGGAGCGGATAAAGGCCAAGCTGGCCAACGAGGAGTACCGGCGGATGACCCGCAATATCACGGGCCAGGTGAGGAGCCTACTGGATTCATTCCTCGGAAGCGTGGCCGTTATGTTAGACAGCAAAGGCAGTCTGCCCTATAGACAGTGCAGTACAAAGGAAATGTGGGCAGGGACTTGAGGAGTGCACACTGTAAATGCACAGGGATGACAGACACCGTGTTGAAGGCAGAGGTGGGCAGGGCTATCGGGATGGTACAATAGAAGAGATACTGATGTTTGGGAACAGTTCATTGTGCCAAAGATCTCAGGTTTTGATCTGGGAGACTGAGCACTCACGGTAAATGTTTTACTGGGAGCATCTGTCCTGCTTTTTCATCGTATTTTTAAAATGAGATCATTCATGTCAAGGTAAAAGCTGAAAAAAGAGGGTAATATTGGGGCACTTGTTCTCTCCAAGGAAGAGCTGAGATCTTTAGGCACAGTGTCTGTTTGGACAAACCAGTGTTCCTCATGATCCCATTCTGCCATCGCTCCTCCACATTGGTGTCTCTGTGTTTAAGTCCCTGCACGTATTCTACAGCTGCATTAAACTTGTGGGAAGATCAGCTTTGCTCTCTGTTAAGCTTAGCTGCTTTGTCTATGACCCAGAGTGGTTTTAGCAGAGCTGGGTAGTGACAGCAGCCTTCCTTTCAAACAGAGAAGCAGAGGACTATGCCTATATCTCTGTGCTCATCCCATTCTTCCCTGCCTCCCCGCCAGTATCTTGTGTTTAAAATTGTGTAACCGCATCTGATTTGACAAAGAGCATGCAGAGCTTTACAACATTTAATTCCTGCCAGCTGCATGAACATGAACGACAAGCTGAGACCCTTTAGTGTCTTTACTGAAGACAAACCTGCAGCAGAGAACCTACAGTCAAGAACATGCGCTCATGCTCTGAGAAGTGATTTGATTAGAAGTGATCCCTTCTCAACGTTTTTGAATCAGACCACAAGCAAAAACCCAGAGAAACTGGAGTGCTGTGGAACTGCTGCTCCCCCACAGCCCACCCAACCTCTGCCAGAGCCCCCCAGCAGCTCTCTGAACTTCTGAGTCTTAGGGACAGGACAGTGCAATGGCGTTGGTTTTATTATGCAGTTAACACTAAAATATGACCGATCACAAGTTGTTTTAATCCCTTCTTTTAGGAGATGAATGGGACATTGGCTGAATTTGGGAGGCAAGGTGAGTGGCTGCCTGTCCTGGTGAGTGGCTGACACCTGACAGCATGTACCTACAGGTCAGTGGTGGGAACCATCGCATCGCTAGCTGTTGGCATCAGACAGCCTTTGCCTCTCCGAGTATCTCACCAAAAGGTTTGAATGCACAAAAGCATTCCTCAAGCAAAGGAGTAGCTTGTTGGTTTTTCTTATAGATATTTCTGGAGGTGTAAAAGATGCAAATCATCAAATATTCCTATGATAGCAGGATTATAGCTTGTCTCCAGCCCTCCTCTCCAAACCTTACCGAAAAGCACCTCATCTTTCCCCCTTCTCTCCAGTTCGCTCTGTTAAAGCCGTTGTCATCACCATAGTCAACTACGTTGTCACCGTGGTGGCTGCCTTCGCCTGCACCTACCTGGGCAGCCAGTACGTTTTTGTGGAGACGGCAGCGGTGAGTGAGCCCGTGGCCTCGGAGCACGCTTGCGGCACGCTCAGTGCTGGCCAGGCAGGAGCAGCAGCTCGACTCTTCTCTCTCTTTTTGTGTCCCCAGCGTGTCCTGTCAGCGGTAATTGTGGCCTCGGTGGTTGGCTTGGCTGAGCTGTATGTGATGGTGCGGACCCTTGAAGGGGACCTTGGGAAACTGTAATTGCACACATGAACCATGGCCCTCATCCTGGAGGCTTTTGCCCTCCCCAGGAGTCATTAATTTGGGGCAGGTTTATCTTCTACCAACTGTTTGTACCTGCTCCTGGGAAGACTGCTGCATTCCTCAGGCCTTGTCTTTTGCTTCCTGCTCCTTAATGTTTCTGAAATGAATCGTGGATTAAAAATCCTGCAGCTGCACAACAGGAGAGGGAATTTCTGTGGACTGTCCCCACCCCAGCACAGAGAGGGATGTTAGCTTCTGCTGTTCCCGTTCTCCTGTGAAGTTGCTGTTGTTTTATTCTGGAAATAAAAAACATTGGTATGTTTGCAATCTTCTTCCTGCCTGATGGGAGATGTCTGTTGCTGTATGGAACACAGACCTGCCATCTGAAAGACACCGCAGAGAGCTGTGAATCTTCCCTCCACATCCTGCTCCTGCCGAAACCTCCCTTTGCCTGTGTGAGAGACGACTTGTAACTCCCTGAAACAGGCCCTGAGAGGAACAGGCCTGTGAGAGATCAGGGATGGGGGGGAGCGGGGGCTCTGCGAGCTGAGGAACATCTCCAAGACTCGCGAGTAACAAATCGATGGTCACGGGGCGATCGTGTGGCGTTTGGCGCTGATCAGCTGCCTGGACAGCACAGGAGGGGCTGCAGGGGGGAGCCCTGTGGGGAGCAGGATGGTTCTGCTCTGGGGCAGCTTGTTCTGGTGAATGATCTTTGCTTTGTTATCCGTGAAATGCATATTAAAGTTGACACCCTGCATATGCTAATGAAGATTAACAAGGTCATGCTAATTACATCATCCCGTGAAGCATCTTACCATCCACGGGATACGTAGGTATGTGGGTCGACCCAGGGGATGGACCCAAGGAGAGTGTGTATAAATTGAGGGGGGGGCGAGGAGTGAAAGGCAGACAAAGAAAGAAAGAAAGAAAGAAAGAAAGAAAGTGAAGAAGACAGATGAACTCAGGGAAGAACCCCGATGAACTCAGACAAGACCAACACAGGAACCTGGACTGGTGATCCCTATTTCTCTAATCTCTCTCTCTTCTTTTTTTTCCCCTTTTTCCTTATTAACTTTAGGTAACTGAGGCATACTACATCGCTCACCATAACTTACATACTTAGCCAATTATCATGTATCCATTGTGGGATTAGTACATTGTGGGAAGTTAATAAATGTCCATGTCTGGACTTTGAGACTTGTCTCACCGCTGTCCACTCCGTTGGGGATTTACAAACCTAAGTCCTTGTCTCCCTCACCTGAGCAGATGTGACAGCCTGCCCTCGCTGCTCCCACAACCTGCCCTCGCTGCTCCCACAACCTGCCCTCGCTGCTCCCACAACCTGCTTTCGGGAGAGCGTTTTTCCCTTGTGACCCACGTGGCAGCACCCAACCCAGCTTGTGTTTAGGGGTGAGCCCTTTCCCCCTCCAGTTGAGGAAGGTGATGGCGTCAGGCACAGCCACACTGGGGTTGGCACCCACCTCAGCTCAGCTCTGTGTAGCTCAGACCACGTCCTGACCAGCCGACCTGCGGCTGTCGGTGAGGGGCACAAGCCGTGCCTGCCTGCCTGTTGCCACGGGGTGCAGTAGGGCCCCCGCAGGCAGATGGGGCAGCGAGGGGTCCAAACGGTGTCCCCAGCTTCTGTGGGTTGGGGGGGGACGTGCCTCAACACACAACCTGGAGGCTTCTTGGGTGCCACGGAGCAGAGAGTGGAGCCAGCTCGGTGCACTCATGGTGGGGAGGGGGCTCTGAGGCTGGCACGGCCGGGCCCTGTGGACCCGGAGACCTGCCGGGTGGGCAACCTGCCAGGGCCGGACACGGTGATTAATGCTCTGATGGCAGCTAAGCCCCTCTGCAAACACGCTTTAATATCTGATACGGAGAGATCTGCTGGCACCTGCGAACGTGCCTGCGGATTAGGGGCGGCCACGCCACAATCATCTGCAGATACGGCCTCAGATTAAGGTATTTTTTCCAAAAGATTAGTTGGTATTAGGGGGCTGATGGGGAGCTGGCCCCGCCACGGCCGCACCGGCATTTAGGATATTGGATGACATCGCCAGGACCTTTGGAACACACGGTAATTCCACACCCTAATGAAATCGTGGCGCTAAGCCGGAGGGCATCAGTGCTGGGGGGGGGGGGGC
>NW_020799124.1:5541984-5567669 GCF_003259725.1 Athene cunicularia | reverse complement strand
AGGTGCTGAGCCACGGGCGCAGGGCTGGGACATGTTCAGGTGGTGCCAAACCTGGTATGGGGGCACTGAGCCCCCTGCAGACCATCCCCAGGGCCAGCGGGGCTCCGATGGCAGCCAAGAGGGGCAGGTCCCCATCCTGCCGCAGAGCCCAGGGGGTGGGCAGTGGGTGCCATGTCAGGGTGTGGGGCGTCGTGCCCCCCCTGCAGCTCTCACTCTCTCCCCCCGGCAGGATCCCAGAGGCGACAGACCTCGGCACATGCCCTCAACAGGCACTCGAGCCGCAGCCACGCTCTTCTGACCGTCCATGTCCGCAGCCGGGCCGTGAGCATGTGTCCTGCTCTGGGGGGAGGGCTTGGGGGGGTCGGGGCTCTTTGGGGGGGTGCACACAGCTGCAGGATGTAGGGTCACATCCTCCTCCCCAAGGATGTCTTGGTGGGGCTGAGGTGAGCAGCAGGGGCTGGATCCCAGACCCAGAGGTTGGAACACTGCTGTGGGCCACGGGGAAGGGGCGAGGCGGGGGCCAGAGCATCACCCCCCCCAACACGGGTCCCCCAGCCCAGCGCCTGCCCCAGCAAGCAGGGCACGCTGTGCTTCGTGGACCTGGCCGGCAGCGAGCGGGTGAAGGAGACCGGCTCCAGTGGGGAGCTCTCCGTGGAGGCCAACAATATCAACCGCAGTCTCCTGGCACTGGGTAAGTGTTGGGGGACCCCCACCATGGGAGCATGAGCTGCTGGTCCCTATCAGAGCTCTGATGGCTCATCCTCCGGCAGGACACTGCATCTCTCTGTTGGCCAAACCCCGAGGGAAGCGGACGCACATTCCCTACCGAGACAGCAAGCTCACGAGGCTGCTGGCCCGCTCCCTGGGCGGCTCGGGCATCACCCTGATGGTACGTGCACGGAGGAGGCTGGGCAGGGGTGCACGAAGCTGCAGGGGGCTGGCGTCTTGCCCCGTAGAGGGGAAGGCTGGATGGGGACGGGTGAACCCCGTGGCTCGCAGCTCACCTGCAGTTCTTCCTCGTTGGCAGGTCGCCTGCATCTCCCCGTCCTCACGCTGCCTCTCGGAGACGCTGAGCACGCTGCACTACGCCAGCCGGGCCCGCAGGGTCACCACCAGGCCTCTGGCCAACAGGGTATAGCAGGCAGGGGCTGTAGGCAGGGTGCTCTGCCCCACTGCTTGGACCCCCCTGAGCCACCCCCTTTGTGCTCCCAGGTGTCCAGGGAGAAGCTGCTGCAAACCTTGGAGGAAGAAATCCATGCCCTGCAGCTGGAAAACCTCTCCCTGCGCCAGCAGCTGTGCCTGCCCAGGGTGCCAATGAGGACCACAGAGGTCCCAGGGACCCCCCCAAAGCCAGGGGCATGGCCAGGCTGGGGAGGCAGGTATGGCCCTGCAGGGCTGCGTTGCTCCACTTTTGAAGGGCAGGTCCCATCGGAGGGAGCCCCAGCCTGGCTCAGCTTCTATGGCCTCCTGCGGGACTTCGTGGTGGAGAACGAGCAGCTGAGGTACGGGGCACGTGCACGGGACCCTGAGCAGGGGCTCAAGGAGCCAGTGGGGCAGCCAGATCCCCGGGCCAGGTATCACCCTGTCTCGGCCAGCCTCTCCTGGGGACTCCCATGGGCTGGGCTGGGCAGGGCTTGGGGGTTCATTGGAGGCTGCCAACGCCCTGCCCTGCTCCCCAGGCATCCCTGGCTGTCCCCAGACCCAAGTGGTGATGTCCCAGCTGGCCCATCCCGCAGAGCCACCCGCAGCTCCTGTGACAGCCATCCCCCACTCCGGAGCGCCCGCACACCCCGTGTCCCCCAAGGCCACCCCGCAAGGCTCCAGCAGCCTGACACAACACCGGCCTCTGGCCCCCGGCTGCTGGTGAGTGGGGGGGCCCCGGGTATCCTCATGTGGGGCTGTGCCCACGGCAGGGTGAGGATGCACAAACCACCCACCCGCTGCTATTCCCTCTTGCAGAAGCTGCCTCCCACCTCCAGCCGCCCCGGCTGCCCAGGGTGCCCCCACTGCTGCCCCGGGCTGGCCGATGCCATCGTGTCCCAGGTATGGCACCCGGGCTCTCTTCAGAGTGGGGTGGCACAGCACAGCAACAGCAGCCTGACCCCTCTGCTCACCCTCCAGGTGCTGCCAGGGCCCCCCGCACCACAGCCGGTCCCCCCCGAGGGAAGTGGGGGCATCCTGCCACCCAGCCAGGAGGATGTGGCTCTGCCCAGCTTCCATCAGCTGCCCGGGCACCCCCAGCAGCACCAGGAGAAGCGGTGAGAGCCAGGGCCTGAGGCCACCCCCCTGGGCATCAGCTGCAGCTCAGGAAGCCCCTGGGGTTACCAGGGGGTGGTGGGGCAGTGGGTGGGGGTTTGTTCATGTGTCCTCACGGCAGGAGCCGGGGTAGGAGCAGGAGCTCGTCTCAGCAACACGCAGTCCGTCGGGAGCTGCCAGGGCCCAAGCGCTGTCCCAGCCCCGAGGGGAGGGTCATCCCTTCGGCACCGCCATGGCCTGGATTGCCGGAGCCAAGAGGTGAGTAGGACAGTGCGGGGAGGCCGGGCAGTGCCTCGCATGGGATCCCTCGTGGCTGGGCACCCAGCCACTCACACATGGGGCTGTGGGGCTGACCCCGCTGGCTCCCGGCTGGCAGCCGCCGGCACCGTCCCTCTCCTCCAGTGGGAAGAGGCACTGGACTGGCTGGCGGAGCAGATCTGAGCAGCCGCAGCCACGCCATGGACGGGGCCAGCAGCGGGGATCTGGCAGAGCCCACACACAGTTATTACACCTGAGGGGACAACCGCAGCCCTTGGGGGCATCTCGGACTACAAGGACTGTGCAGACCACGGGACGGACAGATGGACGGACAGACAGGGCTCTCCAGCCTGCACGGCACTCACAGTTTATTTCTGTCTAGCTAAGGGCTGTGCTGCAGGGCGGCTCCGGCGGGGCCCTCTCAGGTGCTCTCCTCCCCAGGCTGTGGGCAGTCCAGCCAGTACTGGGCGATGGAGCGCGGGTAGTGGGGCCGCACCAGGTCCACGCGCTTGGTGCGCAGGTTGACGCGATAGTACTTGTCTGGGAGGAAAGGGAGATGGCTGTCAGGCCTGCCCGGGAGCGGCAGGGAGCTGCCAGCCCTCGCTGCCAGCCCTGGGCACCTTTCCACTGCGTCCTGGAGCTCAGGGACATCGCAGAGTGAGAGCAGACCTCCCCCTGCCCTGGCCGCCCTGGTTCCACGTCTCTCCTGGATCCTGCCATCCCAGACTCACCTCCTACGAAGAAGTAGACGCTCTGGAGGGTCTCACACTGGGAGCCCGACAGCCAGTCGCTTTCTACACCCGCAGAGTCAGAGTCGTTTTGCAGCCATGTCCAGAAACCCAAATTCAGTGACCGGTGGCTCTTGTACCTCTTGCGTTGGCGGCGAGACTTCCTCCTCCGGGGCTGGTGGGAGGTCACGTAGATCCTGCCGGCCATGGCAGCATCCAGCCGGCTGGGCACCCCCCGCCAGTCTTTGCTGATGTAATGGGGGCTGCTCGCCCCGGCTGGCAAAGAGGCAGAGGGTGAGTGAGAGGGGCTGTGACGTATGGAGTGAGCCGAGCCCAGCCCCACAGGCAGCCCCCAGCACCTGCTCCGAGACCCACGGGGATGCGCCGAAGGATCCCAGCCCGGATGGGATGTGTGATGGGGATGTGGGCCAGGCAGAGCCAGGAGCAGCCGCTCACCCCACCCTTGGCTGGGATCAGCCCTGTGCTGCTGAGCCCCCTTCTCCTCCTCTCCATCTTTCATTTCTCTTGCCCAAGGCTGGGGTTTTCCTATAGAACCTCCAGCTCCAGTGAAAATAAACAGTCCCCAGCAGCGACACTGTGGTGTGAGGTGGCTGATGACTGGCTTGGTAATGTGGGGCATAAGGGCTGCAGAGGGTGGGATTTGGGATGCTGTGGGAGATGCAGCTGTGACTGCGGGGTTCCTGTGCATAGCTGGGGCTCCTGCCCGGCACAGCGGCTCATCCAGCCTGCCGGTGCTCTCAGGCACTGCTCCCCCCTCCCTGGGTGCCCGCACCCTTCGCACCCCACCAGTGTGGGCTATATTGGCACCCGCCGGCCCTTTCCCCAGGGCTGGCCCAGCCCTTACTCGTCCTGCCGCCGAAGAGGATCTGGAAGATGTCCTCCCAGCTGTCACGGTTCATGAAGGCGTAGTGCCTGAACACGGTGGAAGGGGAGGACTTCTCACAGTCGGCCTGTGTGGGCTGGTGGGCGAAGTCGTAGGACCAGTAGTACTTGTCTAGGAGGGGATGCGCAAGGTATTAGTGCGGGACACGCACTGAGGGGAAGCAGTCGCTAGAGGGGTGTCCTGCCCACAGCCGCTGGTGTCAGGCTTCAGGAGTGGGGTGCTGCACCCCTTACCCTTGAAGAAATAGACTCTCTCATTGCCGTAGTAGCTGTGTGCGGGGAGGGCGAAGGCTGCGTCGATGTCGTTCGGGATGCCTTCAAAGCCCTCAGCAATGCTGCGTGGGTACCCGGGGTCCAGGGCTCCATCGTCAAAGCGCCAGTATTCACTGCCCTGGGGGGTGTGGGAGAGACAGGGGGTCAGGGGGCTGGGTGCGGCATCCCCCAGGCGTGAGTCTGCTGTGGGGAGCGAGCGGGTGCTGGGAAGCCCCGTGGTGAAGCTGTAGCTGCCTGGGGCTCCAGATAGCCCCAGGGATTTGGGGATATCTGACAGCCACTGTGTGCATGCGTGCATGGAGGGTGCCAGGGTGAGGACGGGGTGTGTTGGGGGGCCGCGCTGGCTGCCCCGAGAGCACCCCCAGCCCTGCAGCCAGGCTTCTGCCCACCTTGAACAGGTAAGTCTTGCCCTGGCAGTTGATGCGTGTGAAGGCTGCGTCGATGGGACCCTCAATGCCCCAGACATCACTGATGAGCTTGGGGTAGCCAGGTCGCACGCTTGTCTCATCCAGCTCATAGAAATACTTCCCTGGGGAGAGAGGGAAGGTGGGAGCATCAGGAGGGATCACAGTCATCGGCACAGGGTGACAGCACAGCAGCGTGTCCCATGTGCCTAGGAAAGGTCCCCAAGGTACCTCGGAAAGCATAAAGGGAACCGTTCTTCAGGTCAGTGAAGGCATCAAAAGGTTTCTTGCTGCACAGCTCCTCAGGCTCCTCCACGGTGTCCTGCTCCCCGAAGCCATCCGGCGTGGTGCTGGGCACCTTCACGGGCACCTCCACGGGCACCTCCGTCGGCCTGTCCTCCAGTGTGGGCTGTGCCGGCAACAGGGACACGGGCAGTTCTGTGGGCGCTGCCTCGGTCCCCTCGGCCGTGCTTAAGTCGATGGTGAGGTTGTAGTCGAGGTAGTCGTCCTCCGGCAAGGCAAACACATCTCCCCGGGTCACTGCAGGAGGGAGCAGGTTGGTTCTGGGGAGCCCTGGGCGTCTCCCACGGGGTCTGGGTGCAGGAGCCGTTTGCTCCCAGGCACTACAACTTTGCACCGACCCCATGCTGCGGGCTGCTGAAAAACCTGGTGCTGCAGCACCCTGTGGGCACGGGTGGGTGCAGAGCTGACCCAGCACAGACCCCTCTAAGCCCCCGTGGCCACCCCAGCCCCCCCCCGGCCTGGCTGAAGTGTGGCCATGGAGTCGGTACCTTTGGCTTTGCAGACAGTGGAGTAGTCACTGCAGCAGCTCTGGTAGAACATGCAGAGGGTGTCACACTGGCACTTGTGCAGCGCGTTGAAGCCATCCTCGCAGCGACCCACGCAGGAGTCTGCAAAAGCACGGGAGGAGTAACGCAGGGCGGGCAGTGGGACCAGCAACTCCTCCCCAGCCCAGCCCCGGGGTGAAAGCAAATTCGGGCATGTCCTGGTTGGGGGGACCCCACCTCTCCAAGGTCAACCCCAACACCAGGGGCTATGGTGGCACCTCTCCCCGCTCCCACCCAGGTCCTGCTGGGGTGGGAAACACGGGCCAGGCTGTGCCAGGCTCCCAGCTCCATGCTGGCATTCCAGCTGTAGGAAGGCCAGGGATCTGCCCAGGCACCACCAACACCCGTGCGCCGCCTGCTTGCCCATGCTGTGAGGCGTAACCAATGTGGCCAGGGCCAACACCTGGTCCCCTCCCCACCCTTCCCTAACTCCCCAGCCCCTCCATCAGCCCAGGAGCCACACGTGCTCCATCCCCACCCTGGCTCCAAGCGGGAGGCACCCGGTGTGGGGCTGGCCGGCTCCAGCTCACCTTCAGCGGCACGGGCGGTGGCGAGCAGGGCCAGCACAAGGGCAGGGAAGAGCAGCCTCATCCTGGGCGGCCGGGAGCGCAGCCCTCCTGCGACTGTGCGGGCTGGAGTGCGGCTGCGGCTGGGGCCTTGGCATCCACTGTTTGCTCAGCCTGCCCTGGCAGGAGAAAACAAACAGGCCAAGGTCAGAGCAGGGGAAAAGGGGCAGAGACACTCTCCCATCCCGCATCCCTCGCAGTCTGTATCGAGCTGGGTGCGTTTGGAGGGGACAGGGCTCCCTAGACATGCAGGCAGCTCCCAGAGCTGCTGGCTGTGCCTCTGCTGCCAGTGACTTGCCAGCCCAGGTGCAGGCTGGGCACTGGTTCAGAGAGCAGGAGGGGACAGCGGGCCGGAACCAGGAACCAGTTTTGAGGTCCTGCCACACTTATTTCAGCGCAAATCTCATGGTATTAAAGCTCTCAGCATCCTTCTCAAGGGGAGGCTGTTTCTCAGCCTGGTCTTGGCAAGACAAAAACACTAAGGAGAGAGAATGGGGGAGTGATGCTCAGAGGACAAAACAAAAAGCCCTAGGCTTGTGCTGGACCAAAATGTCCCCATTTTGGAGGACTTGGCCTTGGGATTTTGGCTTTCTGGATGTCAGCAAGGCTGGAAGTAAAGCTGGAGAGCCCTGAGGCATGGCGGCTCGGGATGGGGCAGGTGCCACCTTTGTGCAAGGGGCCCAGGGGCCAGAGGTGAGTGGTCGGGAGGGAGGAAGAGCGAGAACCCTCTGCACTTTCACTGCGGTAGGCAAACAAAAGCCTGTGTGTTTTGTTCCCATCATTCCCTTTCTGACCAATCTTTTCGGTTACTAATTAATGTCGACTCAGCTCTTTCAGCAGCTCCTGATAACTCCAGGATGTTTATTTAATCAGGGGCAAGGAGCAAACGCACACAAGGCTACAAAGATACTGCCTCCGGCTGCCTCTGCTGCCACGGCACCGCTGGGGCAGGATCTCCACGGGGTCCGTCCCAGCCCCAGGGCAGGAGCAGCACAGCTCTGGGCTTTAATAAGTGATGGAAGATTCAGGGAGAGAAGAACCTGAGTGGGGTGCCTGCTACTCCAGGGGTCTCACCTCTGCCAGCTCAGACACATGTAGTTCTGAGCATCAGCTGCTCCCATCCTTGCTGGAAAGAGCTTTGATTTGTTGTTGAGAAAGGCATTTCCACTGGAAAGCCCCAGTGAGCCAAGGGCAGCCACCAGACCTGGGCTGCTGGGGCAGGACTTCTCCTGCAGCCCCGTCACCCCACTCCTTGCCTCCTGGCCTCAGCTATGGTGGGACTGGCACTGTCTCTGGGTGCAAGCACCAGCCCAGTGTTGCACTAAAGCTTCATCCCATCCACGTTGAATCAAGCCTGGGGGCCAAGCTCCCTGAGAGGGTGCAGACTTGTGGGGCCAAGCTCCCTGAGAGGGTGCAGACTTGTGGGGCCAAGCTCCCTGAGAGGGTACAGACTTCTGGGCAGGTGGAGGGAGAAGGGCTGGGCAGCATCTGAACTGCTTTTGCTGAGCGGCTGAGACAAAGGTCCCTCTTTCTGCTCGAGGCACCCAACCACCAGTGACTGCAGAACCATGAAGGCTCAGTGAGCCTTTCCCTGTCTGCTGTGCTCAAAGCACGGCAGGAGGAGACCCCAAGAGAGGGGCTGGTTTGGGTAACAGGGCCCTGGGGGAGCCCTTGCAGCCAAGGGCTGAGCAGAACCAGTGAGGAGAGCTCAGGGGAGGGGGCTGATCCCCCAAGACAAGGCTGGGAAACCTTGCCATTGCCAGAGCCCAGGCTGGCGGTGCTCCCTCCCAAAAAGCAAAGCAAAGCAAAACTAAAAGTGAAGCAAAGCTCAGCTCTCTGGGCTTGTCAGGACAAGCCTAAGGGAATGGCTTGAATTCTGCTTCCCCCCACCTCAGGCAGCAGCTTCCTCTGAAGTATAAAACCCCTCTGCCGTGCTGCATTGCAATAGCCCATATCATTACCCCTGCTTCATAATAATTTATCAGGAAAATCCTTACTGGTTCTGTGCTGAGCCTCTCCTGCAGTACTGTGCTGCTCGGGTCGCCTTGTTTACCGTCCTTCGCTGCGAGATGATGCCCCTTTCCGTCCCTGCGTAGTGGATTCAGAGAGGATTAAAAGCAACTGTCGCATCAAAACATCTACTTGAATTTAAGTCTCGGTCTGAGCTGGCAACAACCTGGTTTTGGAGACAAGGATTTAAGCTGCTCCTCCCAACAACACAGGCAAGAAGTGTCCAAAGCATTTCTGCCCTGAGCACGTCTGGCCTGGAAAAAATTAAATAAAAGCAGCCCAGGCTGCTTCTGCTCTTTCTTTTATCATGCAAATCCTGAGCCCACCCAGAAGAGCTGTTCTGAATTTCCGCCACACAAAGGCACCTATTTATCCCCCTGCGCTGATACCAAACGGGTTCAAAACGCAGTGCCAGGATGGCCACAACCTCACTGTGACCGCAGCCGTGGCCACCACGGTGCCTGAGCCTTTACTTCCACCCTGTGCCCCCTTCACCAGCCGCAGAGGGTCCCGGAGAGACCTGCTGCAAAAGCAGAATGGGGGTCCCTGCCTGCTGTGGAGGTGACCACAGGCTCCCCACCAGCTCGGGCAAAGTGGGGAGGGACATGGGCCATGGGGACAACAGGAGAAGCCCCAGCTCAGGCTGGGCAGGCGGAGGGCTGTGGGAGGAGGGGTCTGGGGGGATGCCAGAGCATCTGCAGCGAGGAGGGGGATGCTGCTGCCCAGAGATGAGCCCCTCCTTGGAGAGGCGGCGCCTGCGCAGGGTGACATCAGCCCCTGAGGACCTGAGATGCTGAGCCTGGCTCTGGGAAAGCAGCTCCTGCCACCGCTTCCAGCTCCGCATCGCGGCAGGGCAAGGAGGGGAGAGGGAGCTGGCAGCCCAGCCCTGCGGCTGGACCCCAGGCCAGCTCCGTCCCCCCTCCTCTGCCTCCCCTCCCGTCACCTCGGGTCCCCCCAAGGAGGGTGGTGGCCCTGGCCGAGTGCTCCCAGTGGGCGGGTGACCAAAGATGCTGCGCTAGGAGATGCCGATGGTGCTCACCCTGCTCGTCTCCCTCTATAAACTGTGCCGGTTCTTCGCCATGTCGGGTGCGGAGAGGCTGGTGGTGCCCGAGTGCGTGAGCCAAGCGGGCAGCTGGGCAGGCGGGGGCAGCTCCAGGGAGCTCCGGGAGGTTTCCCCCGGGGTGAACACAGATGTGCGGGCAGCCCTGGACCGGATCCTGCCCGCCCTGCACCAGGCCATCACCCACGCCAAGAAGGCGGCTGGCCCTGCAGAGCTGAGGAAGGCCATCGCCGAGGTCTTCCAGCTGGTGGAGGAAGCCTGGGGGATGCCCACGCTGGGGAGGGATGTGGCCAAAGTGCTGTGTGACGTGATCCGCCTGGAGGGGGGCCTGGACCTGCTGCTGAACCTGCTGTACACGGCGGAGCTGGAGACCAAGTGCCAGGCAGGAAAACTCCTGGAGCAGATCCTGGTGGCAGAAAACAGGTAAGTCTGCAAAGAGCACCCCCAGGCAGGCACAGGCCTCCCCACCGCAGGCTCGCCTGCTGCCCTGAGCGCAGCAGGGATTTCCTCCCCCCATCCCTCCCACACCCCCCAGATTTCCCTGCTCTGAGTGCTCCGGGTGCGCCAAACCCCCTCGGCTCCACGCCACGTCCCCCCACACCCAGCGCGCACACAGGGGGTCCCTGACTTGCTGGTCACACCCAGGCAGTGATGTGACCTGTCCCCTCCCCGGCTGGAGGGAGGAGAGCCAGCCCCAGCTCAGGGATGCTGGTGAGGATCGGGGTGTCCTCATGAGCCACCCTCAGCCTGGGGCCACCCAGGTAAGGGTTCACGGCAGAGCTGGGTCGGTTGGGCTGGCCCAGAGCATCTGGCCCCAAGGACGAGCCGTGACTCCCCCTTAGAGCATCAGGAGGAGGATAAAGCTGGTTATCAGAGACTTTCTGCTGCTGACCAGGGCTGGAGTGAGGTCCTAAGGGGGGAACTGGCTGTTCAGCGGCCCTCAGAGCCCCCCAGCCCGTGTCCCCTAGCTCAGAGGCCGGAGATGCGCGTGCTGCTCCGCAGGACAGGTGAGAGGCGTCGGGCTGGCTCTGCCAAAGCGGCACCGGTGGGGTGGGAGCGCGTGTACGAGTGTGTATACACAAGTGCGTGTATGCAGATGCACGTGCACAGGTGGCACCCAACACATCTTAATGCACAGCAGTGCTGATGCAGCACCCGCCAGCAGCTCACGCTTCACACACCATGAACACACTCCCGCAATGTCCCCCGACATGCGAACTCCCCGCTCTGCCCTGTGGCTGGTTCAGCGTGTGCCAGTTTGAGAGGAGCCGTATCCATGCCCTGAGCTGGGTCAGGATCAGGCCTTTCTCTCCTGGCACCCCACAGGCAAATGCGTGGCTCTGCCAGCTCCAGTTTCCCTCGGTGCACCAAGCTCAGCCGGGCCCAGCCAGGGCTTTGGGTGCCTGTGGGGGAAGCCTGGCCAACGTTTAAGGTCTTGCTCCAGCTTCATGGGCAATGTGTCTTGCTGTAAGGTTGGGGATTCGCAGCCTGGGCCTCGCTGCACACACTGCCAGGCAAAAAGAAGCAACAGCTATATCAGGAAAGTGCATTAGAGTGGAATTAATCCCAGGAAACATCACTGGCACGGTCTGAATTGAGCACTTTCCTTCCTGGCAAGAGAAAGCAGCTGCTGGAGACACCATCTCTGCTCTGGGAGCAGTGCCTGGGCCAGGGCCTTGGAGCAGCTGTGGGCCCCCAGCCCCTCGCTCCCCGCAGCCTGACCCACCACCAGCCTCTGAGCGATGGCAGGGAGGCGTAGGGTCCCCCCTGGGGTCCAAGACCCTGGCTTAGAGACCTCTTCCAGCATCCATGTGCAGCAGCAGCGGTGCTCAGCCAGGAGGTGGGCCGGCCCTGGCTCCATCCTGTGGCTGTGGGGAGTCAGGGACCTGGTGAGGCTGTTTGTCATCCAGCTCTGTGGCTGAGTCCGGGCTCAGAGCCAGTCCCAGGCTGAAGGCTTTTTTTTCCAGAGCTCTCCACAGCGTTTGCTGCCAAATCCACCCCAAGGTCAGTGCGAGCCATGTGGGCCACAAGCTTCCCAGAAATGCTCTTCCCGCCTGCCAGCGCAGAGAGGCTGGCATGGCTTCACCCCCCCATCGCTGGGGGCCAAACACCCCACTGGCCTCATGAGCAGCGTGGGATGGGGCACCCGCACCATGTGCCTTGTGAACGGACAACTCCACCACGGCACCAAACGGGTCATTTCTGAGGCCAGAGATGGAGCTTCCCCCTCGCCCCAGGCAGGCTCATGGGAGGACAGGGAAAAGCCCATAATTTTCCCCTTCCTCACACCATGCTTTTAGGGCACAGCCCCATTCAGGTGTTATTTTAAGACCGTCCTCGCAGCACAGAGATCTCAAGGCCAGGCACGGCCGAGCTGGTGGCTCTCGGCTGCCTGCCCCCAGGCTCTCGCTGTTCTCTTCTAGGAGAGCACAGGATTGAGGAAACAGATTTCCTGCCTCCACGCTGCCATCCCAGGACAGGTGGATCCCCCTCTCTCACACACCCCTGTGGCCAGTTCCATGTGGTTGCTCAGTCAGGTGTGAAACCCCTGTCCTGGGCTTGGCACCAATCTGGAGAGCAGCCAGAGGACAGCACCGGTTAGGGACAAACGAGTTTTCTCCCCCAAACGCAAAGCAGCTCACACACACCCAGCAACGCTGACGAAGCAAATCTATTTCTAGCCTGGTGTTAGCCTACCCTGCGCTGTTCAGTGCTGTGTACATTTTACCTTCAGCATGAGAGGCTCTGGCGTGGTGGTGGTGGGCTGTGCATCCCACGTCCTGTGCCATCACAAGCTCTTCCATCAGACCCAGACAAGTTCTTCCAACACCAGTCTGTTGCATCTCGCTGCATCGCAGCCTGGAAGCATATCTGGCAGCTGTGGGGTTGCATTCAAGATAATAAATTAATTTGGTAAGAGATGAATCCCCTTGTGTTCTAGACGGTCCTCAGAGATTAGAGGGGCTGGGGGCAGTTGGACTTACCTCTTAATAGCTATGCCAATTAGGGCCATAATTATAGGCCTGACACCAGATGCACAAACCGCCCGTAGCTGTAGGTCCGGCTGCATTCAATAGAAGATATCAGGTTCACAAATAGTACGGTTTATTCTTATGCAACATCTACAGATTCTTTGAGAGTGCCTGTGATAAACGCACAGACTGCAGGCTCGCTACATAGCACTGCACACAAAAACCTGATAGCAACCACACACACTTCATTCCCAGGTAATCACTCGGCGTAGCTGAAGGCCCAAATCTTAACAAAAGGCATCCCTTCTGGAGGAGGGCGAGGAGAACAAACCCATCGATCTGTCCCTCTGTTTTGGTATTGGATTATCATCTCTCCGAGTTAGAGACAAACTCGGGGTAGCATTTATCTGAGTATGTGTGTGAGTGGGTGGGACTGTGGTCGAGCCATTGTTTCTTGAGTAACAACACAGCACATTCCCTGGTGCAAGGTGTGCGCTGGTTTTGTGGGAAAAGGGGAGAATGAGAGATAAGGTCCGCAGAGTACTGCAAAACAGTCCTGGAGAGAAGGGGAAGAGCGGGATATAGATCCGCATAGCCATGTCAAACGTTCCTTGAGAAGTGGAAGAATGGGCCCGCACAGCCTCCACCTCGCTTCACATTCCTCCTTGGTGCTGCAGCAACACAAATCACTGGATCTCCATCCCGTCCTCTGTGTGTTCTGGGCACCACGCATTAAGGAAATGTGTGTTTTGCAGGTTTTTTGCTGTTTTGCTTTTCCTACACTTCCAACATGTGACCCACAGGGAAGCAGTCATGGGGCAAACACCACTGAAACACGGGGGAGTCCACACGCCAGTCACTGTTGTCACTCCCTGTGCCTTTCCTTCCTGCAGGGATCGGATCGCTCGGATTGGTCTGGGAGTGATTCTGAATTTAGCCAAGGAGCGAGACGTTCCTCAGCTTGCGCAGAGCGTCTCAGGCATCCTGGAGCACATGTTCAAACACACTGAGGAGACCTGTTTCCAGCTCATCTCTGATGGAGGCCTGGATGCTATCCTCTACTGGTGCCGCTGGACGGACCCCATTGTGCTGCGGCACTGCGCCATGGCCTTGGCCAACTGTGCCATGTACGGAGGGCAGGCCAACCAGCGCCTGATGATCGAGAAGAGGACGGCGGAGTGGCTTTTCCCACTGGTGTTCTCAAGAGACGATGAACTAATCCGCCTGCACGCGTGCCTGGCCATCACGGTGCTGGCCACCAACAAAGAAATCGAGAAGGAGGTGGAGCGCTCGGGGACGCTGGCTCTGGTGGAGCCCTTCATCGCCTCGCTGGACCCGGAGCAGTTTGCCTGCGAGATGTTGGGCAGCAGTGACACCAGCCAGGGGAGGACGGCGGATGACCTGCAGCGGCTGGTACCCTTGCTGGACAGCTCTCGGCTGGAAGCACAATGCATCGCTGCCTTCTACCTCTGCACAGAGGCTGCCATCAAAACCAGGCAGAAGAAAACAAAGGTAAAGGGTAGGTTGGCCTGAAGGAAGGAGGTGCGAAAGGGAAGGGGTTGCCACAACTACATCTTGGTGTCTTTCGCTCCCCTGCGAGCTCACCAAGTACCCTGGTCCTCAACTGGCCCGGCACAGGTTGTGGGGAGGAGGAGGGAAATCAAAGTGACGTTTCCTCCCTTTGTGTCCCCAGATTTTCAGTGAGACTGGGGTTACGCAGAGCCTGAAGAGGGTAGTGTGCTACTCCACCAGCAGCACCACCTCCTCCCTGGCCAAAAAGGTGCTGCGCATGATAGGGGAGGAGGTTCCTCGGCGCATCCTTCCCACGGTTCCCAACTGGAAGCCCTGTGAGGTGCAGACATGGCTGCAGCAGATTGGATTCAACAAATACTGCCAGAGCTTCCTGGTAGGGCTACGTGCTGGGGAGGGACATCTGAATGGGCCCTTTTTCCCCATCTTGTAGCAGAGGTGTAAGCATCTCACCCAACAGCTTTTCCTGAGACCTTTCCAGCCTGGATCTCTCTTGGCAGGACCATCAGGTGGATGGGGACATTCTCCTGAGGCTGACAGAGGAGGAGCTGCAGGAGGATTTGGGGATGGACTCCAGCATCACTCGGAAAAGGTAGGACTGCCACCAGGGCACGCTGGCCTCTCTCATGGTCATCACCACAGTGACAGAGCCAGGGAAAAGGTCTGTGCCTTTCCCTTCTTGCAAAGACAAGAACAGAGATCCTCAAGATGAAAAACCTGGACTGCTAGGGCTTGTCCAGTACAGTATGCAGTCCCAGAGGGATTCCTGCCATGAGGCCAAGGCCCAGGAGAGGTGTGGGATGGGGAGAGCTCACCTATGGCACAGGGGAGATGGGATCCTGCAAGTTACCCAGAAAGATGGGAACTCACCCAAGCTTCTCGTCCCTTAGCTGAACCCCTCATACCTCACGTCCTGAGGACCAACACTCCTGCAGTCACACAGCCGTTCTTCTCTTTTTCGATTCCTTCAGCTTATTCTTCACCACAGCACATAGCTGCACTCCCTCCTGTGCAGATAAAAGATGTGGTACCAAACGTCTCTAGGTCCTGTCTGGTCCAGCAGCCTCCCCTCCCCGCCCCACGAAGTTTCATTCGTTTCTCTGCCAGGTTTTTCCGGGAGCTGACAGAGCTGAAGACCTTTGCAAACTATTCCACCTGCGACCGCAGCAACCTGGCCGACTGGCTGGGCAGCATCGACCCCAAGTTTCGTCAGTACACGTACAACCTGCTGACGTGCGGCATCAACCGCAACTTCTTGCACCGGGTGACGGAGCAGCAGCTGCAGGAGGACTGCCACATCCACACGGGCTTCCACCGCGTCCGCATCCTCACTGCTGCAAGGGGTGCGGGTCCTGCTCGGATCAGGCGCGTGGGGATGAGCATCGAGGGTTGTTTGGGATGAGCTGTTGGGTATTTTTAACTTTTGGTTGCTGTTTGCTCTGCCTAGAAATGCTTCATTCCCCTATAACGCTGCAAACTGCATCCAATGGGACTGATGTATTTATCAGCTACCGGAGGAGCACTGGGTCGCAACTGGCCAGGT
This sequence comes from Athene cunicularia, assembly GCF_003259725.1. NCBI lineage: Eukaryota > Metazoa > Chordata > Aves > Strigiformes > Strigidae > Athene > Athene cunicularia. The sequence goes on along the minus strand of NW_020799124.1, from coordinate 5,552,318 downwards.
GAGTCCTGCAGGCAACGTTATGGTGCTGGGCTGAAGCCCAGAGCAAAGGCTGGCAATCGGTTGTGGGAAGAGCGTGGAGCTGGGAGAGCCGCAGCGGGGAGGAGGGAGAGGCTGCCAAAAGCTGCTGTGCAAATGGGCACAGCACATGCCATAAGCTGCACGATGGACAGGCTGATTCCCAGTCCTGTCACTGCCACCCTGTCCCTCCTTGACACTGACTTACCCTTTTCTCACGCTGTGCTCGTGGGGCAGTAGGGGATCACAACAGGGAGTTAATTATAGAGTCATGTATGTTGGAAAAGACCTTTAAGATCATTGAGTCCAACCATTAACGTAGCACTGCCAAGTCCACCACTAAACCATGTCCCTAAGTGCCACATCTACACGTCTTAAACACCTCCAGGCATGGTGACTCAGCCACTTCTCCGGGCAGCCTGTTCCAGTGCTTGACAACAACCATTTAAAGACAACCAAATGAAGAAATTTTTCCCAATATCCAGTCTAAACCTCCCCTGCCACATGCCCTGCTCCCTCTGTGTTCCGCATGGGCCCAGACACCTGTAGGCAGGCTGAGCGGGCAGCTGGTGTCTCAAGGACTGTTCTGTTCTCTGAGGGAGTCCATTCACTGCTCCTCTGTCTCATCATGTCTTGGCTGATGTGGTAGGAAACTGAGGCACTGGCAGTAGCTCTCCTCATGGTGCTGTGTCCTCTCACCACCAGCCTGCTGAAGGTCCACCTGCAGCTGCACGGCTTCAGCGTGTTCATCGATGTGGAGAAGCTGGAGGCAGGGAAGTTTGAGGACAAGCTGATCCAGAGCGTCATGAGTGCCCGCAATTTCGTGCTGGTCCTCTCGCCAAATGCACTGGATAAGTGCATGGAAGACCCCGAGTGCAAGGACTGGGTGCACAAGGTAGGAGATGCCAGCAGTGGGACCTTGGTGGATGTTGGAGAAGGAAGGGGCTGGTGAGGGACTGACAGGGGCCATAGTCTGAGCACTTGTATGTTCCTGCAGGAGATTGTGACAGCCCTGAACTCTGGAAAGAACATTGTACCTGTTACAGACCATTTTGAGTGGCCGGACCCAGAAACACTTCCCAAGGACATGAGGGCTGTCCTGAAATTTAATGGTATCAAGTAAGTAAAAGGAACCTGTGCCAGGGGGTTCCTTGACACCTGGAGAGAACGGCTTGCATAAGCAGTAGCAAAGAGCACAAGGAAATTGGGAGAAACAGATGAGGGAGGTGGAACAGGCCAAAGGGGATGTGAGTCACTTCAGGTACTCCAGAGCATGGAGGGAGCAAAGGTCCCCACCATAACCCTTCTGCTTTCTTTGTGCTGGGGGCTCCTCTGCGTAACAGAGCTCCCCATCCCACCACTGCTGGGATGCCCATCCTCATGGTCCCAGCCCTCCGGGCAGGAGTGAGCAGCTCACCTGGATTCCTCTCACCTCCTGTTTCCCCTCCGTGCAGCAGCATCCTGGGCTGGCATCCCAGCCTGCTTGTAGCCCTCCAGCCTGGCAGGGTACAGGGGAAGGGGCTTTCCTGCGGCGGCCAGTGTTCCTCTATTTTCCAAAGGGAAAAGGGGTGCTCCTAGAGGACTGGGTGGAGGGAAGCGGTCGCTGGCTCCTGGCCCAAATGAACTGAGCTATCTTGTGACATCTCGCACAACAGAAAAATTAAATTGAATTTTCCCCTTGAACACAGGTGGTCTCACGAGTACCAGGAAGCCACAATCGACAAAATCATCCGCTTTCTCCAGGGCCGCTCCTCCCGGGACTCCTCAGCTGGGTCGGAGAACGGCCTGGACTGCTTGCCCTCCCTGGGGCAGACCTAGAACCAGCACAGCTGCCTCATCCCCTCCACAGACTCCCAGGTGACCCCTTTTTTATGTGGGGCCAAATTTCTCCCTCTCGATTGTTTTCCCCATTTTAGTACCCTGGCTTGAGACAAGGCCTGTGGCTCATTAGCCCCCCTTTACCCTCCAAACGCAAGCCCTGGCGAGCCAAGCCAGAGTGGACTCTGGGCTGGATGAGTTGTCTTCCACATCCTCCCTTGGAGCGGCAGGACACCCAAGCTCTGCCTCCCGCAGTGCGGAGGGTGAGAGGAGACCGACACTGCCCAGTCCCCCACAAATGGCTGCAGCTTCCCCCAGAAACACGTCCAAAGAGGAGGGATCTTCTGAAGATCAAAAACTGGGGAACTGGGGAGGGGTACTTTGCAAGAGGACACACAAGAGAGAAGAGAAGTTGAGAGGGAACAGTCCATAAGCATCGCATGGTCTCTCCTGAGTGCCACAGGAATATCGTTGTGGTCAGAAGCTGAGAGCAGGAAAGGGCAAATAAAAGTTAAGCCCTAACGAAATCCCCATGTTTGGGAAAGATAACGCACAGAGGCCTTCTAAACTGCTCAGCAGCAGCAGCTTTCTCTTTCCCAGGAATGGCCCTTTATCACTTGAGCTCACTCCCTCCTTGAGGGCCTTTCACCTCCTAATGCTGCAAAACCACTTTGTGCTCTTAACTCTGGCGACGGAAGTTTGGGCTTAGATCACATGAAGCTTCCACTAGGTCTTTGCAAAAAGGGCTTTTAAAACAACCCCCCTTCCCTCCCCTTTAAAGCTGGTAAAGCTTTACCACTTTATCAGGGCTATACTTACAGGGCATAGGAGGCTGCATGGTCACTCTGTAAAACATACATCCATGCAGATACAGAAGATGCTAATTGCTGTACTGTACTTGTGGAGTTGTTATACACGGGCTGTATTTTATTCTGTTGTTGGCACTCCACAGCAGATCTCCCCTTCAAACAGGAGCTGGTGTATCTCTTTGCTGATTACCACTCACCCCTGACTGCCCTGCGGGGCGCCTCAGGCTCAGCGTTGTCCCTACTCTCTGCTGGATGCAATACCAAAGTCGCATTCTTTTCTTTCTACCGAGCTCTTCTCAACACCCACCAGATCTTTTTGCAGCTACTCACCTTGCAATATTAGGAAAGAGCGAAGTTGGTGCCAAGGGCAGGCGGAGGCTGGTGGGTGTGAGTGCCAGCTGGGAGCAGGACTGGCAGCACCAGCTGCTAACCCACTGCAGGTGAGGAACCACTGGCTCCCTGACACACCTCCTCTGAGATCTGCACTCCCTGCCCTGTCCTGCTTCTCACACCCACTTGGAGGGTGAGCAGGCTCTCAACAACACACCATTTTGCAATTAGGACCAGAAATTGCAGCTCCTACCTGAGCTTGTCTTTCCTGATGCAGAGCAAAGCGAGTAATGCAAAAAGACATCCTTGTTCAGAGCACACAGAGGAGGAGGAGTGAGCCAAGTCCAGGGAACAGCAGCCTGCCCTGACACTGAGACCATCTGCAGGGCTGAGGCACCACCCCGCAGAAGCAGCAAGCTCCTCTACTTGTCTCTGCTCAAGATACCTCGACCCTTTCAGGAGGTAATGAGAACTCTCAGCCACTCTGTCCTTCTCCTGGCTCTCCCCAAAGCCTTGCTGTTTGCCTTAACTGGCAGGAGCACAAATGCATTTTCTTTTGGCTTAGATCCATGAACATCTAAGGATAAAAAAAAAAAAAAAAGTTAAATTCTGGTGCTTAATCACAGCTTTATGGATAGTTCTTATAAACTCACAGTTAATGGCATCTTTGACCTCCAGTGGAAGGTGAATAGCTCTATCTGCCCAGCATTCATCAGAATCTATCTAATCTCCAGATTAAATATGGGGAAGCCAACAGATGAGCCCAAAGGTGAATCTGTCAAAGGATAAAAGCCACTTGTGAGCTGCTTCAGGGAAAAGTCTTGAGTAACTGATTGAATGTCAAGGTCTCCATGGCCACTGAAGGAGTCCCACACAAACAGTCCTAAGGATTTTTCTCCCTACAGTAATACACACTAAAACTATTGCGCCCTGTTTCCCAGGAGCTCTCTAGCAATTAACCTCCTCACCCACCATTCAAGGTAGAGATTTACTTGTCCTCTACAGCTTCCGTGTCTCACCTACAGTGAGATCCCATCTCATGCTCTGGCTGCCCAGGCTGTGACTGTTCCTGTTTGCCCATCATTCAGCTATCTTCACCTTAATGAACTCATCCTGCTTTTGACAAAACATCCCCTAACCAGCCCCTTCCTGTTGGAACACACAGTCTCAAGGAACTAAATTCTTCTGTTCTCACCACTCCTTATTCCTCTGCTACGTCATGTCAGAGTGTTTAAAGTTGTTCTATCAGACATTATAAATAAATCTGATTTATACTCCAAACCCTCATCTCTTTTCTGTCTGTGCCACATGCTTCTCTCCCTGCAGCCTTCTCACACTTACTCCCTCTTGCCATCATGCTTTCTCATCCTCTGAAGGGGCAGCAGAATTGACATTCTCCAGGCACCATTCTGTGGGGGGACCCACACTTCACGCTCATCTTCCCATAGACTGATGTAGCTCACCCCAGGGACTGCCTGCTGCCCACAGTCACGATGCATGAATTTTTGCTTCATGGTTGTAGTTTTTGGAGGACAGCCTAGAAAAACTTTGTTTTAATTTTTTTTAATAGAGCATAATAGTTCCTATTGAATTTCTCCTTTGCAAGCACACTGACACAAACAGGAAAGCTGAGCCAGCACACAAGTTTCACTTCACTACACAACACTGAGCAGCTGCTAGCCTTGGTGTCCATGGAGTCTGTTGGTAGAGAAGACTTTACAATCAGTTCAGCTACAAACATCTAATGCAACACTCACAGTATGCCCTGTTCCTCAGGGAGGCCAATTCTGGGCTTAGACACATAACTCCTGCCTCTGTCCACTGGCATAACTACACGGATCAAGTGGCATAACACCAAGTTCTTAAAGCCTCCCTACTTCTCCACTCCCCAGTTCTCCTGGTTTTATCACAAACTCCCGGTGAACGGGGATCAAAGCCTTATATAAGCATTTCACATTTCCTGCATATTGAAGGACAGGTTACAGACTAAGCACTCTTGCAAGCTTTACTCTGGTGTTCAAGCAAATCAAGCCCCAAACCTGCATTTTTCCTTACTCAGGTCTCTCACACACTCACCCTCCACAAGGCAGATGACTTCCTGCTGCTGGTTCTCTACTGCAGAGTCTTCAGTAAAGGAAGAAGCATGAAAGTAAGTGAGAGAAGCACAGACTAGGCAAGGACAAATTACATCAACAGCTGTACGAGAAAAGCTATCTTTTTATGAACCATAAAAGAGAATGGAGGTTTTATTCATTCTGAAAGTAACATGTCTGCAAAGCAATTTCACAGTTAAGGACATTGCTGCATGCATCTGAACACTGTGTGCCACGCAATGTACACAGAACTGCTCGTTTATGGCTCTTTGAAGAAAATAGGATTGAGGCAATATGGTTAATGTTTTGAAAAGAACCATTATGAGTACCGTGAACATGGGGTTTGCTCGCTGGCATCAACATATTCCGAGAAGGGCAGCAGAAGTGAGGTCACTGACACAAAAATTTGGGGCATGATTTTATCTCCAAAGACACTAAGCCGTGTCCTCACACCAGCCCGTTCCAACAGCACTGTGTAATGATGAGGAAGAGCTGCTTCTGGCTCTGCCATGAGCACAGCAGTCATTTCATGATACTAGGGCACACTTATCGCAGCTGGGGCCTCAAATTTATAACGTTAAGGGTCTTCAGTTAGGGAGGCCCAATTTTGTCAGTTTTAGCCTTAACTTTATCAGTTTGGGCAACTGTCAATTAAGGCACCCACTTGCACCTTAGTATTCTCACACGAGCTATTACTTCTCAAAAGTACCTTTGAAATCCTGGGCTTCAAAATCCAGCCAGGCAGGACACGCCACTGGCACTCCTCACTACGAGCACTGCATGCATTAGATTTTCTCCCTCGGACACCTCTAACTTGCAAAGCCAAAGCAGGTTTGGTCAATTAAGGATGGCAATAGCACTCCTGTGGCAAACTACCGCTCATTGTAGGGATTTCTGCAGGAGCCTAGTCTGGCATGTGACGTTTGTATGACTTTTATTGACAACACACTGATTCAGAGCAGAGACCCTTCTCCTCAGCAGCACACTGTTGGGTAGCTCTGCTTTGGCTTTGCTCCGGGCCTCACCCACACCAACAGCTCAGCTGCTGCACACTGTAGTACACAGAGGGGAACATGTTTGGCGATTGAACTCAGTTCTCTCTCACCATTAAAAGCATGTCACGGAAGCTTCCCTTCCCTGCCCGCCAAACCCCAAACCACTAACCAGCCTTGCAAATAGCCAACAGTAGCTTTTATTCTGGATTGGTTTGTGGTCTCTTGAGTTTTCTCTGAGAGATGAGCCAACACAATGCTGATGAGGCATTCACATCTGCAAATCAAGTTCCTACTGGTAGTCAGAACCATGACTTCCAACTATTTGGCATTTACAAATTAGTAAGGACAAGCAAAGTGTCCCTCCACTGTAATCTGTCCTTCAAGGGAAGAATAGAGTGGCCTTTAGATGGACACTGCCGAGACGGACAATTCCTTGTTGCTAACTTGCTGATGAGCCACCTGCAGGGGACAGGGAAGCATCTGAGAAGTGATTGTAGTCATGGTTCGAGTCCCAGATTTCTATCCACCTAAGAAAGAAAGAACAGTTAGAACCTACAAAGGCACACTGAGATGTCGCTGAATTAAGTTTTTAGGTTTCAAAGGAACAGAACAAAGTGACCCTGCCAGGAGCTGTTGCACCACTTCTGTAAATTCCAACACTCTCTCCCAGGACTTATCAAGGGATTGGTTTTCTATTATGACACAACTTTTGCTTTAATTAGGAGAGAAACAACAGGAAGAGAGACTGCTAAAAGAACTCCATCTCTTCCATAAAGAAGGACTTTAAAATTGATCTTCCAATTTTGGATTCTACTCTGAGGGTGGAGTAAGACTCTGAAGTGCTTTGAATGTCAGCAGCTACATTACTCATGCTGTAAGTTTATCGCCAGGACTCAGATGCCAAAATAAATGGACCTGCACCTCTGCTTACTGGGGCACTAGACACCCTCTCATAAGCATAACTGAAAATATGCCTTAAAAACTGTGAGCCTCTATCCTAAGTACAGCAAATATTATTTTTCATATTACCTTTCACAGGTCCTATGGCAAAGTTTAGAAATTTAAAGTAAATTACCCAATAACAGCAGCTGGAATAAGAAGGATTATAGCTCCAAAGAGAAATGGGAATCCCCTCATGAAGTGCAAGCTGGCAGGGTAGAGAGAGTTGAACACTCCCGCAGCCACAAGTGAACACAGTCCTTCCACACAGGCAACAGAAGCAAAAAGAGCACCTGGAAAAGATATATAAGAGGTTAATGGTGCCTGCAAATGTCTTTACCACATCACCTCCTTCAGAGGGATTCTGTGAACCTTTCTAAGGGTTTGCACTCCCCATCAGAAAACTGGTGTCTGCATTGTCAAGCGTGGTGAGCAGGAGCTGGGAGCAGGGTCAGGCACGCTGTGCTGGCCTGGCAGGCCAAACCTGTCAGGCTCAGCTCCTCTGCAGCCAGGACCAGCCCACCGACCTCCAGAATTTGTATCACCAGAGGTGACCAGGAATATTATATATCAGCTGGATTGTAAATGCTTTAGACAGGGTGATATAGATCTGTTTACTGCCAAGCACATCTTATCGCTTGTTAAACATTAAGTACAGCAGAAGACTGCACTTTATACATTTACCATCATAAATCTGGTATCAAGCATGTGCCACCTTCATTCTAATGTAAGAAACACAAATTGTGCAAAGTCACCTTCTGATCTTTCCCACCTCGATTCCCCCTCCCCTCTGCCTGCCTGCAGAAACATTCCTTTGCAGTGCTTAACAGCAAGTGCAAGCTCTTCAAACAAATTACTGGAAGAAAGGCAAATATGCTCCTCCTACGGGTTATCCATGATCTTTCACCATGGTCAATGATATAACCCTCTAACAACACTAGGTTTCTTCCCGCTGTTACTGATCTACAGAAAACAGTCATGGTCAGGGAAACTGCTATTTTCTGCTTGTTATATAATCTGTTTTGCTCCTTGTAAAAGCTTTGGAAATGAACAGGTGGATGAATCAACTATTCCTCAGCTTGAATGCAATACTTTCCATCTTGCTTTTCCTCCCTCGTCCTCATCATGAAAATGCAGCAGGTCTAAATTGATGAATTACAATTATTCTGAAAAAAAATCCAACGTTACCTTGGGCCTGAAGGTAAATGCAGGGGCACAGGAGCCCAAAGGAGCCAGGGAAGTCCTAACCTCCCAAAGCAGTATTGGTTTGAATGTTCCAAGAAGATAGTGTTTCAGGACATGGCTTAAGTATCCTGGCGAACTCCTTACCCTGTTCCGTCTCACTGACCAGCTTGGAGAGCTTGGATCGGATCACTGGAGTGGCTGCCATGGAAAGGAACAGAATCCCATAACCTGTGAGCAAGATACAGCACGTTAGGGAAAGCTCAGCTGAAAAGCAGTCTCCAAAGCCAATCCCAGAAAGCTGTCACTCCGGGCAGTTTCTCCCTGCTCTATTTAGAAGCCAATTCACCCTCCTGCATCTCATCACGCACTTCAGTGTCTGCAGTGTCATACAGCTTCTGGGAAACTTCATATTCTAGGAACTATATGGTTGGAGTTTAAACTCCAATGTTTGGTCAGCCCCGCTGTCAGCAAGCCAATTTTGTTGGTAAACGGGCTGAAACGGAAGGAGAATTTCCTCCACGTGCTTCAACTCCCAGAAGCACGCTGCCCTCCCGCATCTACTGGCATCTCTGAGCTAAGAGCCTGCGATACGGGGATTTAAGAATTCACCTGTAAACATCTGTGGTGTTGTCGTAGCAAGAGAAATCACCACCAGTCCAGAAATATTGGAGATCAGTCCTATCTCTGCCACCCAGGTGTCTCCAAGGCAGAGCTGCAGCAGCCGTAGCCCTGCCAGGCTGCTCAGGTAAGCCAGGTAACTGGCGGCTGAGCCGTACCCAATGAGCTCAGCAGCCCAGCAGAGAGGGGAGCCGAGCTCGTACAAAACAAAGAGGTCCTTGGTCCCAAAATGCACGGTGACGAGGAGGAAGAAAGCCAGGGAGTAGAGAGCGAGCTTCCTCCTGGAGCTCCGGTGTTCCGGGGCCGTGTACAGCCTGTAGACAGCCCTGTAATGGCTGAGCGTGAGCAGCTTGGCCGGTTTCTGCTGCTTCACCGATTCCTGGAGACAGAAAGCGGCGTAGAGAGCGGCCGCCAGGCTGGCGGCAAGCACCAGCCAGAAGGGGTTGATGTAGCCCTGCACCTTGCGCCACTGGCCGCCGCCGATGCTGGCCAGCATGCCCGCCACGCCGAGGCAGGCCTCGAGCACAGCGACGCGGAAGGTCCGCCTGTGCTGGTCGCTGCTGTCGGCCACGTAGGCGAAGCAGCTGGCCAGGATCAGGTTGTAGTCTCCCAGGAGGCCACTCAAGACGCGTCCAAGGAGAAAGTAGGCAACGTGCAGCTGCAGGTACATGACGAGGAGGTAGACGGCCGCCTGCACGGCCATACCCACCGCCGGCAGGACGAGCGCCGGCCGGCGGCCCACGCTGTCGCTCCATGGGCCCAAGAGCGTCACGGAGAAGAGCCCGACGAAGAACCCTCCCAGGTTGATACAGAGGTTCCAGCGGGAGACCAGCGCTTCCACCTCCTGCAAGAGAAACGGGACCCTGAGGCCACCAGCACCCAGCACCGCCCGGAGCCCCCCTCCCCCCCGGGCGGCAGCAGCACCCCCGGTTGTGTGTTGTGTCGTGTGTCTGTGTGTGTCTGTGTGTCTGTGTGTGTCTGTGTGTCTGTCTGTGTGTGTCTGCATGTCTGTGTGTTTGTATGTCTGTCTGTGTGTCTGTATGTCTGTGTGTCTGTCTGTGTCTGTGTGTGTCCGTCTGTGTCTGTGTGTCTGCATGTCTGTGTGTCTGTCTGTGTCTGTGTGTCTGTATGTCTGTGTGTCTGCATGTCTGTGTGTCTGTGTCTGTCTGTGTGTCTGTGTGTATATGTCTGTGTGTCTGTGTCTGTGTGTCTGTGTGTATATGTCTGTGTGTCTGTCTGAGTCTGTGTCTGTGTGTCTGTCTGTCTGTGTGTCTGTGTCTATGTGTCTGTGTGTATATGTCTGTGTGTCTGTCAGTCTGTCTGTGTCTGTGTGTTTGTGTGTCTGTGTCTGCATGTCTGTGTGTCTGTCTGGGTCTGTGTCTGTCTTTCTGTGTCTGTGTGTTCGTATGTCTGTGTGTCTGTGTGTATATGTCTGTGTGTATATGTCTGTGTGTCTGTCTGTGTCTGTCTGTCTGTGTCAGTCTGTCTGCGTCTGTGTGTCTGTGTCTGTCTGTGTGTCTGTGTCTGTCTGT
>NW_020799124.1:5529229-5541934 GCF_003259725.1 Athene cunicularia | reverse complement strand
CGCATCCCTGGTAAACCTGAGCCCAGGCTGCTGCATCTCTGGTAAACTTGAGCCCAAGGTGCTGCATCCCGGGTAAACCTGAGCCCAAGCTGCTGCATCCCTGGTAAACCTGAGCCTAGGGAGCCGCATCCCGGGTAAACCTGAGCCCAGGCTGCTGCATCCCTGGTAAACCTGAGCCCAGGGAGACGCATCCCTGGTAAACCTGAGCCCAGGCTGCTGCATCTCTGGTAAACTTGAGCCCAAGGTGCTGCATCCCGGGTAAACCTGAGCCCAAGCTGCTGCATCCCTGGTAAACCTGAGCCTAGGGAGCCGCATCCCGGGTAAACCTGAGCCCAAACTGCTGCATCCCGGGTAAAACCTGAGCCCAGACTGCTGCATCCCTGGTAAACCTGAGCCCAGGGAGCCGCATCCCTGGTAAACCTGAGCCCATGGAGCCGCATCCCTGGAAAACCTGAGCCCAAGCTGCCGCATCCCTGGTAAACCTGAGCCCAGGGAGCCGCATCCCTCGTAAACCTGATCCTAGGCTGCTGCATCCCGGGTAAACCTGAGCCCAGGCTCCTGCATCCCTGGTAAACCTGAGCTCAGGGAGCTGCATCCCTGGTAAACCTGAGCCCAGACTGCTGCATCCCTGGTAAACATGCAGCTTTCAAGCCCCGTTGTGTGATTTATTGATGGCTAACGATATTTAAACTTAAAACCTGTTGTTGGCTGGTTTTTTTTTCCTTACCTCCAAGCAAAGAGATATAACCAACATTCTAAATGCACTAGGAGCTGAGAAATGCTTTAGTTTGCAGCGTCACTTCTATTAATTCACAGCACATCAGAAGATACTTCTAAAGGACAAAATCATTTATAAGCTGTAACACACAAGGGGTTTTGGCTGTGCTATTAGGTCTGCCTCGAAGAGGAAATCAGTAAGCAAAGACCAAGTTGTCCTTTAAATTCAAATAACACAATTCAGAGTATTAGATTAACCCGTTTATATAAACTGGAGTGGTTCCAAATTGATGTAAATTGCCATCACTCCTTTGACACCACTGAAGGAATGTTAGTGGGCTACAGGTGAAGCTCTAACAAATTCCCCCCGAAGACATAAACAATCCATTTTGCTGTAACACACTTACAGAGCTCGTTCAGGGCATCTCTGGAAGGAACAGGACTCACGTAGCAGTGGAAAAACCTCTGCGGACCTGCTGCTTTAAAGAACGGGCACGGTTTGTTAGCGGAGGCCCTTCTGCGTTGTTATTTACATCCCATAGGCAAGGCTGCAGCTGGGAGCCAGCCTTCATGGTACAGAGATGTGAACATGAGGTTTCCTTTTAGATTTTTCATTACAACCTTAGGATATAAGAGTAGAAAGTAGAAAAATGACTTTGTCACTGGCTGATTTTGTCACTGGACCTTTCCAGACACTAATTCAACATTGAGTGGATGTAAAAATGTGGGGGGATATAATTCCCTTGAAAGCTCTCAGTCTTTTTTGCACCAAGGGTGAAATGCTAAAGCTCAGGATTGGCAGTTAGGCAGCACGATGATGTTTCTTGGGAGCAATATGCCTAAATCAAGCTTGCAAGAGAGCTGTGAGTTTACAGCTCTGGCAAGCGACACCCCACTGTTTTTCTATCATACGCATGTTATTGAAAGCAAGACCCAGCAGAAAAGGGCCGAGGGAGAGAAACAGCAGAAGCACTTTGTGGAGCTGACATCAGATGCCCTAATGTCTGTGCTTCACTTTCTCTCTCTCTCTCTCTCTGCTTGAATAAGCTATAAACAGAGCTGAGGCAATTTATACCAATAAAATGGAAATGTTATCATCGTTATCTGAAGTGTGTGTTTGCATGCATAAAGACATCAGAGGAACATTAACAAGACACTCCCTGTGAAATGAAAAACTTTAGTTCCGTTTCTGTGTATTTACAGAACCAGATAATTCACTGCTTGTATATTTGGAAGCTTCTTGCAACTGGAACAAGAATTGCCAGTAACTTCCCAGCAGCACTTTTTTGTTGTTGTTGTTTTTTTTCCCAATGCATCCTGCAAGCTACCAAAGCTGAAATCTATAAACATGAAAGATCAGAAAGGTGAAAAAAAAAAAAAAAAGCCCAATGTCTGCAAAGGGATGTGCTGCAGCCAAATCTTTCCCAATCCACTGAGATACCACAGGCTATGCCAGAACAAGTTACCAGGTTCCCTCTTTGGCCCTAAGCCTTTCTTAAACTAGGCTGCCACCTGGGAGGAACCGAATTCTGACCAGACTTTAACATTTTCCCTGTTGCTCTTTGAGTATAAGCAAATGGAATTGTCATGAGGGTCGTTCTTAGACCACACAAAACCAGTTGTCCCTGATCTCAGGTGGCCTGGAAGCCCCTTTCTGCATGGGGACTTGATGCGGCATCTGGTGACCTGAGCTCTGCTTTAGCGGGTTTTGCTACCCAAAGAATTTCTCAGCAAACACAGTGATGTTTATATGACATTTTGCACAGATGATTCTAATCTCTTTATTTAAGTATTACAGATGCCGATGTGTTTTTCAGTACTCTACATATTTTTAAAACAATTTTCACCCTATTATGGAGGGAGCGGTTTCTCCTTTCTGTAGGAGGAATAACGGTACCTATTCAAAGCAGGCATTATTAAAGACCAAAATACCAATATTCTTTAAAAATAATGTAGGTCATTTCAGGATGCTTTTAATAAATCTACTTGGTCCACAAGGAGTTAATTCACTCCAGGTTTTATCAGTTATCAGGAAGATTGTCTTAAGAAAGTCCCTGGTCTGACACTCTTTTACTGTCCCCTCCCTTCTTTGTTCTCCTCCTTCTTGCTCTGATTACAGTTCCAAAAACAACACCCAACCTCCTGAGGTCAATGGTTAATATTCCTGCATGTTTATATAGTCTCCAGCAGCAGAGCTCAGGCCTTTCAGCACTGGGCTAGCTCCAGCACCATGGCTGGCTTCTTGCAGATGATCCTGGCCTTCAGGAAATACCTGATCATAGTGCTTGTACCCCTTTTGTTTCTTCCTCTGCCTCTGGCTGTTCCTACCAAGGTAAGAACTTTTTAAACTGAATTCGAGAGCCAAATCTCCAAATCTCTCCTTAGAGTTTTTCCTTTTAAGTGACAGAGCTGAAGGGAACACACAGATTCTCTCCCAGAGGCATCTCCTTCATTTATTGCTTGAAGATCTTTTTTCCCTGACCCCTTTGACTACTGAGGGTGGGGGAATATAAAAGCAATAGGACATAGATGGATGAACAGGTACATCTGTGCTTGGATACGCTAGAAGAATGCTCAGTGACACGCAGTTTTGTAACTTCTGCTTTGCATCTAACTGATTTAGCAAAGGACTTTCTATGCTGAAGCTCATACGTGTGAACCTGAGGTTCAATTTTATTCCCCCTTCTGATTTTCTAAAAATATCCAGTCCACATCTTATTTTAATTTTTTTCTTGTTGTCATTGCCAGATGGAAGAGACATTTTTCTTGGTCAGATGGAAAAAGCATTCTGATACATAAGGATAAAATAATATGTATTTAACTTTTTTTTTTTTTAGCATATTTCTGTAAGAATCTTTCCAACGGATTTAAAATTTTAAATGTCAAGTTTTGGAAGACATCTTGCTTAGGATTCCTTCAGAAAAAGTTAGCTACAAAGACCTGCAGTAGTGGGGCAGGTATTTCTGAGACATTGATCACTTAAATACAGCACCGTGAGCAGGCAGACTGCCAGGTTCTGCTTCTTTACTCTGACTTATTTCTTGCACTCTCAATCTCTTCATGCAGACAGATCTAATCTCTGGTCTTCAGGTCTCTTATTAGAGTCCCAGCATCGTTAAACAGCCAGTCTCAATCTACCCCTCCTGTCACTGGTCTTTGGATGTCAAGTCCTGGCTCTTTCCTCTGGTCTCTGCCTGCCTGCTCGTCTCCTAATCCCTGCTGACTCACACTTTCTAAGCCAAGCTTCATTTTTCCTCCACTAGCCCTTCCCTGCCTTTTTTGTGCAGCCTGTCCCAAAAGCTCTTTCTTCCTCACAGCACTTTTTCTGAGTGTTATCAGAGACTTTGGAGTTATGACCAGACAATTGTAAGAAGGAATGATAGGATGGCTCTGGCTCGAGGTGAACCGTGGTAACTGATCAGGCATGTATTCCTATTCCATATAGGAATGCAAATAAAATAGTTTAAACAATCACTTAAAAGCTTACTAAGAAGAAAAACAGGAAAAAATATTTTTTTGCTAGTTAACTTTTCACAGGCAAAGGAGTTAGTGATGTTAAAAGAGATCTGGATAAGAAAAGTTCTAAGTAGCCAGAAAGAGAGATATTTGTGTGTGTCCTGAGGCCACGAGTTCAAACTTAGCTGCCAGAGTCATTGTTACCATACAATAAGTCCTTGGTATTGCCTGTGGAATGATTTGTCAGTCTTGGTTCAGTTCCTCTTTGAAAATTACTCTCTCCGGTTTCTATGTAGTCAGCTACAACACAAGAATTTAAAATGTCCTGGACTTTTCCCCTTTGCAATTTGTAAGAAGATTTCTGGGGTTAGAATTGTGCATCGTGGTACTGCTAAGCAGGAAAAGCTGGTATCTCAGCATGCAGGGCCGTAAGCAGACAACTTACAGGATTGAATTTCACATTTTTCTATTCTGTTGAGCTATTAACCTGTCCTGTAATGACACAGCACTGGATACTAAACTATTACAAATGAGAGCAAACAGTGCTAAAGATTTTGTCAAAACACAGAGGAATGTCCTTGCAGGACACATTGTGAAAAGCCTTATTCCAGCTTCTGCTGAGAGCCTGGTCAGAGCAGGCTTGAAGAGAATAGCACTGTGCCTATGGTATATGCTCCAAAGCTCTGCTAGGGTCTCTCAGCAGGCACTCACTGGCATCTCTTAATAACAAAAACAGGAGAAAAAGGATCATCAAAATGGAAAATTGCTTTCAGTGCTTGATGAGATGTATAATGAAGGTTCTAACTGCTCTCATTCAAGACTAAGGCTCAAAAAGGCATCCTTTCATCTCTTCGTGAATCTCCTTCTCCAACACCGCTGCTTTGGTAATTTACCACCTAGATTGTTGTCTTCTTCTTTCCTTCAGACTGCTCAGCTCCCCTTAACTTCCATGTCATGTTCACAAGTCCTGAGCCTGTTCTAAAGCATCACAAGTTTGATCTTGTTAGCCATTATTCCAGCTCCTTGGTTTAATTCTCTGCAATCTAGCCATTACAATTGCCAGCTCTTCATTGTTTCCACAGTAAGCATCACTACATTTTCATTCATACTGTCCAGTATATTTTAGTGGACATCCTTGATCTAAGACCACACAACCAGTTTCTTCTTCTTTTTGAATTTGCTGGCACCCATTATTGTGCTAATTCCAAAATGAGGAGGATGCTGTAACCTGCAATGTCACTTTTCCTTACTTTCTTCATCAGCCCAGCCATAAGAAAATCTGTTGTGACATTTTAAATCTTTCTAGTGTATAAGGACAGAGTTAAATATTTTTTTATAAAATTTGGAGTGGTGTCCAAAGCTGAATTAAATCAGTGTTTTCTCAGAAAAATAATAACATGAAATAGGGGATCATAATTTCTTCAAAGAAGCAAAGACAAAGTCAGTGGAAGCTGACACTGATCTGTGACCACTTTGTCAGCAAGCCTTTCAAAGTCTGTACTAAGCTTAAAATCCAGTGAAAAATAGAGAAAAGTATTTACATCACGAGGGATGTAGGTTGTTGGAATTAGTTGGGGTTCATCTGGGCCGTGTCCTGAAACATGTGGAGAAAAAGGTGGAGAAACCTCGACTGAATCAGTAACTATTTCTGCAGCTCAAACACAGAAATACATAAAACAAAAATACCACCATCAGCAAAACTAAGCAGTCTGTGCAGGGACTGCCGCTCCCTTATCATGAAGGGTTCAAAGTCATCAATTCGTTTCTTTTTCTAAGTTTCTTATTGTTGTCCATTGGAGGCCCCCACCTTTTCCTCACAGTTCTGACCAGGTTGTTGAATAGTTTGTCCTTTAATTAGGATCTGCACAGGTGGGAGGATAGATGGGAGAGAAAGACAGAAAATAACCTTTTCTCTAATCCCTTTATCAGGCAATGAATACATTTATGTGCTGTTGCCTTCTCAGTGCCTAAGTGAGATGTACAGTCTGTTCTGACTGCACGTACTCTTCTTCTATCAGGAGGCCCAATGTGGTTATGTTATCATAGTGATGGCGCTGTTCTGGTGCACGGAAGCCTTGCCGTTGGCTGTCACAGCTCTCTTCCCTGTCCTGCTCTTCCCACTGATGAATATCATGGATTCCACGACAGTAAGTACATCTTTGCCTACTTAGTTATTGGTCCGCTTCTCTTATTCTGGGATTTCTAGAGTGGGGTGCGAAGAAGAGAGGATTGAACTGCTGTGACACAGGGAATTGGCTGTCCTCCTCATGGAACAGAACATGCATGAGCCAAGAGTGAACTCTGGGTGGAGCTGGTAATCTGAAATCAAAGCAAATTCACTGTTTAGACACAATCTATAGTTACTGGGTGCTTATGTCTTTGGGACAAGATCCTCCCTCAGAAAGAGCCTCCTCTCTAAACATTGGCTACTCGTCGCTATTTTCTCTCCCTTGTTCCATGTTCCAGGTCTGCCGGGAGTACCTGAAGGACACCAACATGCTTTTTATTGGGGGACTGCTGATGGCCATTGCTATTGAGAACTGGCACCTGCACAAGCGCGTTGCTCTGCGGGTCTTGCTTATCACTGGCGTCAGACCAGCCCTGTGAGTAACAGACGTGAAAACATGGCGTGATAAAGGACTTTATGGCATTACATCCTGTCTCAGAGTTGCCTGTAGTCTCCATTGTGAATCTGCAAACCATATCCTACAAATGCTTTTCTACAGTTGAAGTGAGTTAGTACCTGAGCAAACCTTGAAAATGGGGATCCTTCGATGTGTTACGAACCTGGTGCATCGTTTCTGAATCCCGGATGACTTTAGGTGGAGAAATAGTAACAAGAAAGTCAACACTGAAAAGACAAGGGTGCTGCTAGGTTTGGCCAGAATCACAGCTTTAGACAATCAGGAAAGACTACAGCTGAAACACAGAAAACATATACTCTCTAACTGTTACACTGATTGCAAAGAGAAGAGAAAATACGGGGATGTTTGTTTTGAAAACAGCAAATGTTTACCAGACTAGAACTTTAAACTACGCAGAGGCTACATGTCCCCATTTAATTTTGTCTCAGATCGTAAGAAGAGGGAATACTGAAGGAAATTACAAAGCAATAGAATAAAAATGCATACAAGATAAAGCTCTTTTCATCTAATATATAATCTACATCTCATCTAAAGAATAATTTTGAGACAAATAACATAGTAATACTGAAACAAGGATTAGAATTTTATATGAGTAAGAAGAGAGTCTTAAATGACAGAGGTGGGATAAAATTACAAAAAAAAGAGAGATCATCTTACTTATGGCTTAAACTGATTGCCATTTGGGATCAAATTCAGCTTGCAATTCCTCTTCAAAATATATTATAATACATTAAAATGTGTTATTGAGATGGCATGTCTTCCCCAGAAGCATGCAGAATAAGCAGGATACCGACTAGATAAACTGTTTGCTCCAAGCTTCTACTTTCCTAGTAATAAGAGTGTCAAAGCACGATGTGCTGAAACTGAAAAAAAAAAAAAAAAAATTACGTTAACTTTTACTGTGTCATTCACAAAGCAGAGGAGGGTAAGAGGAAGGGCTAGGTGTGAATTGCTCAGCATTTTCCAAACCCTGCATTCGTAAAAAAAAAAAAAAAAGGGCATTGCAGTGCTGAGTTCTGAACTGGCTTTTCCAAACGTTTTCATTTCAGACTTCTCATGGGTTTCATGGTTGTGACCGCCTTCCTGTCAATGTGGATCAGCAACACTGCCACCACCGCCATGATGGTCCCGATAGCACAAGCGGTGTTGGAGCAGTTCCACAAGTCAGAAATAGAGACTAGCACAGCTGGCCAAGCATCTGAAAACATCAATAAAGCCTTTGAACTGCAGGAAGAGCCAACTAAACCAGATAGCTCCAAAGAAACAGAGGCAAAAGGTGAGTGGGTTATGGGTGTTTTTCTCTTTGGGATAATGGAGGATGACCTGATGCCTTCTTCACTGTAATTATAGCTGCTAGTAAATTCTAAAAGAAGAATGCACCCAAAGCATCCTGACTGTATCAGACAGCATTTATGAGGCTCTTGCGTGAACCAGACAAAAGCACAGTAAGATCTACCGACTAGGCTGAAGTTAGAAATAAATTGAAAATATGAAGTGATGATAACTAATCAATAAACCGACAAAATGTATAAATTCTCCATTAGCTGAAGCCTCTACACTAGGGTCGCTATTTCCCTAATATATTTATGTTAGTTCAGTTATTATCCACTGTGTAACTTAGCAGATAATAGGGAATTTCCAAGGGAAAATTTCTGGCCTATTTCATGCCGGAAGGTTAGAGATTAAAATGATCTTTCTAATCCAAAAATATACAATCATGCAACAACATCTCTTTACCAGCTGCCTCGCGCCTTCCCATCTTTGAGATGACCCAGGTGTTTCTGAACGTAAATCTCAGGGCCGGCAGTCAGGTTCCGGTACAGAACAAGTTCCCTTCAGTCCAACTCCTCTGACTGTTGCACCCCCCTGAACTCCTGCCTCTTTGCCCTCCATGTGCAGCTCAGACAATGCCCGAGTTCACCAAGAAGCGTCAGCAGTACGTTCAGACTTTACCACGTGTTTCAACCTCTTCTTCTGAAAAACTCCTCTGTATCGAGACAACCAGTGAAAAAGCACAGAAGGTCAAACAGTTAACAATGCTAGCCTTAAAATGAGGAAATTTGTCTCCTTCAGCTTCGAGTCCATTGTGTCCTAGCCTGGAAATACTGAATTACAGCAGGCATAAGATCTTTTTCTACCCAACTTAGCTTCTCTAACTCCTTTGTTCCTGTCTTGGGACCTAGGTGATAGTCATGTCCTGACAATTGAGGAAGACAGAAAGAGAAATGAAAAACTGCTAGAGGAGAAACACAAGAATTTCTGCAAGGGAATGTCTCTCTGTATATGTTACTCAGCCAGTATTGGAGGGATTGCAACTCTGACTGGGACGACACCAAATCTGGTACTGCAAGGACAAGTTGATGAGTAAGTCTGGTTGAATTCGGGATTACCTACCCACTAAACTGCATCCCTCTGCTACAGCTGACTGCCAGCCAACACGGAGAAGGAAAATACCAATTTGGTGACTTTTGTCAGGAAGTTAGCTTCTCTCCCTTAGTGGGCCTCACAGTACCTCCACTATTCTGAATCATTACATAAATTCAAAAGAGGGTGCAGAATTTTGGAAGCTTAACAGCCATCTGCATGTTACAGGCTCTTTCCTAAAAACGGCCACATCATCAACTTCGCCTCTTGGTTCTCCTTTGCCTTCCCCACCATGGTCGTGTTACTGGTTTTGACGTGGATTTGGCTGCAGATACTGTACTTGGGCTTTAAGTAAGTACCCTTTACACGCTGTAATCCGGCTGACGGGCATGTTATCAAGGGCTCATTACATGTTGTAACACAAGCGATACTTTTATTGATGAGGTTAGGTTTGAAAGTCAGACAGCAAGTGGCAAAGTCCTCATGTACAACAGAGAGCGGCAGACCAGCATATGAATTATCTGTTAAAATACTGCAACTTTTTCTCCGAGGAACCCGATCAAATCCCAGCTAAACATACTCTGTACATGGAAATAGGAAGTTTTAACTGCATATAACCTGTTCTGCAGCATTGCTTTCATGTCCTGAAAAATTGTTGTGCTTCCAACCATGAAACTGATTTCTACATATAGCTGGTAAATACCTTTGTGACGAGAGTTGCTACAGACCTAGAGGATTAGTATTGTGCCAGTTCCTGATGCTAATCACCCCATACAACCGGCTTGCATTACCTACCTGTTTAATACTTAGCCTGTCACTTTTATTTTATGCCCAGCCTCTATTCTTTTAAATCAAAAGAGTGCTGTAACACCCGAAATGGTACTTTTGTCTTCAAATTCCTCTTTTTAAATTCACCTTTTCTGTCATTTTAAAAACTTTGCCAACTGTTTACTTCCTGGTGGTCATATAGCCTTGTCAGTCACACTAACATTGTCACTATTTCCCCCTGTATCCAGATCACACATCTATTTATATTTAGATCATGAGCTTTTAGGGGCAGGAAGGAAGCTCCTCTCTGATCATCTTGGCAATACACAGCGCAATGCAGTTACTGTCCAACACCCGTGGCTGCTGCTGCCGTGACAATAATATATATAATTTCTATATGCAAATATAAAAGACAATATGAATGAGCATAAAATCTAAATTCTTACCTCTGGGGATATGTGGCAAATTTCTCTGATATTTTGTGTCTCTTCTAGTTTTCGGAAGAATTTTGGTTGTGCTGCAAATGCCTCTGCAAAGGCCAAGGAGCAACGGGCCTATGACATTATCAAGGAAGAGAGCAAGAAACTGGGCTCCATGAAATTTGCAGAAATAGCAGTTTTGATCCTCTTCATACTACTGGTACTACTCTGGTTTACAAGAGACCCTGGTTTCATACCAGGTTGGGCAACAGTTCTTTTCAACAAAAACGGTACAAGGTATCACCACTTTCCCCCCCCTCACTTTGAATAAAAATGAAGTAGGCTAGATTTCATAAAAATTAAAACACAGCTAGACTAAATTTCTGACTGATCTATTGCAGCTATGTCACTGATGCTACAGTTGCCATCTTCATCTCAGTTCTGCTGTTCATCATCCCTTCCGACTTTTCTAACAATGAAGGAGACAAAAAACAAACAGGTGAGTTTACTGAAGGCAACTAAAATCAGCTGTCAGAATAGGTACACAGGAAGTTTTAGATTTACAAATGACGTTTCAATTCAAACTGCTCCTTCTGCATAGCTACAGCTGTATGCTTTAGGCTAGGCAAGGCTTATATCTCATGAAAGTTCTCTGGTTCTTGTAGTTTAACTACGGAGGAAATTTATCCAGCAGTGTTGCAGGCACTAGTATACACATATAGTCTATACACACTACACATATATAGTGTGTACATGTAAGTAAAACTTCTGAAGCTGGAATCTTCAGGAGACAATACATGGCTTAACAGAAACACATACAGTTCTGCAGATGTGTTGCCATACTTCAAAGTCACTCTTACCTGTATTCCACTATGCTTCTTGGAGCAGCTACAGATCATTTATTAGTATTTTTGCAAGTCAACTTTTAAAAATCTTTGTTCGTGAGGCTCTCACCATTTGCTTTAGGATATAATTCCACAGTCTACTTGACCTTGCAGGCAGAAGTGTTTCCTCATGGTCAGACTAAACTCACCTCCCACCAAGTCCTCCTTTCTTTGGAGGATGCCATATGGCTTACAAAATCTTTTTTGGATTTTAGGTGGCAAGTCAAAGGTCCGAGCACCTCCAGCTCTCTTGGACTGGAAAGTAGTTCACCAGAAAATGCCATGGAACATCGTGTTTCTGCTGGGAGGTGGCTTTGCCTTAGCCAAAGGCAGTGAGGTAACATTCCTCTGCTTACCTGGTATTTGTGTCTTCCTGGGTGTTTTGCATCTCCCTCTCCAGGCGTGCTCTCCCAGAACACAAGAGGGCATGCTGGGAGCACCAAACGCGCATTTCTTCAGCTGGTGCCTGTAGGACAGACTTCACCATCCTCAGGAGGAGTCCTGAGGATTAGAACAAATCTTTATTGTTGCCTATACTGGGACGGTACTACCAGTCAAGGCATCATGATTAACCGTGTTTCTAGAAAAATGGATGATTAAGAAACTACCCCAACACATTAAAGGTTCTATTAAATAAAACTTAATTGATGTGGCGAGCATGAGGAGATAATGTGCCCAGGATGTTTCTCCAAACTGTTTCAAACAAACTACTTATGGAAACATGATTTAAATCAAACTACTAGGAGACAAATGTAGAACTACCTAGAGAACCTTCAGGAGCAGATAAAATTGCCTGGCTGTCAGACCGAAGGATGTGCTGATGTACTTCTGCAGGTATCTGCCAGGAGTCCAGTGCTACAAATTATTCTTCAGTAATGACTTAGGTGATGGAACAGACAACACATTTATTAAATCTATAGACAGTAACAAATTGAAAAAAGGCTTCAAGTGCCTGGAAATACTAGTTTAGAATTCAAAGATCACAATGACCTGGAAAAGCGCTTCTAGAAACCAAGGATGCAACTCAATATGAGAAATAAGAAGAAATAATCAGGTATCACAAATGCAAGATGTGGGAACAACTGAACGTTTTAAAGCTGTTCATACACCCTATTCTTGTCAATATTTTTATATTGCTACTGAGAAAAAAATCAAACTGGAAGCTATAGGTAGGACCCTCATACATAAGACATGTAAAATACGATCCTTCCTCTCAGGACTAGTAAGTCTTCAAGAACAGTAATGTATTCAGTTTTGGATATCAGTGTTCAACAACATGTGGGCTATATGAAGAAAGTTTAGAGGAAGGTAGTAAGAATGTTCAGATCTCTGGGAAACATGTTTGGAAAAGGAAAGATGCAAGAAATTACATTAATTTATTCTAAAATAAGTCATCAAATACATAAAAGCTGCTGCAGGAAGGAAGCTAGTATACTTTTATATATATATATA
>NW_020799124.1:5501647-5529179 GCF_003259725.1 Athene cunicularia | reverse complement strand
CCCAGTGTATAAGAGACAGTATATATATATTCTGATGGTACTAAAGAGCTTAAACTGCAGCAAAGGAGATTTAGGTTAAGCAGTAGGAAAATGTTCCAACTGTAATGATAGTTAAGCACTTGAAAAAATTATCTGGGGAGATTTTTGGAAACTTTGTTGCTAGAGATTTTGAACAACAAGTTTGAAAAACATCTATCTGTAATAATTTAGGTAGAGGCTATCCTGCCCTAGGACAGACAATTAGTCTAGTCCTTTCATGATAGATTCCAACCCTCCTGGGAGATGGCACTTCAATGTCAGAAGAGACAGGCTGAAGTAAACAAGATATGAAATAGGGAGGACATGAAGAAGAAGGTTGCTTGCAAAAGCAGTAAGAAAGTTGGGCCATAATGCATGAAGCAGCAAGACAGGCACAGTTAGGATTTGTTCTCTTGAGAAGAACAGCTGAATAAATAATGATGCCCAAACTACAGTCCAGAATGACAGGGAAGATGCTGGCATTTTTCAGTAACTGAGAAGGATGAAAGGTATGAAAAGGTTCAGATTGTTGATCAAGATCTCAGACAATGGGATGAAATTACATCAAATCGCTAGAATATATCTGCTAAGATATATGGAAGTATTTTAGAAAGTGAGTTCAAAGATCCTTCTTTGTTAGATTAAAAAAAAAAATGTCCCAAATATTGGTCATGGACAACTAATGGCCTGAACAGAGAAATAATTGTTTGTTATCAATAATGTATTGTAAATGTACCTTCTTCTTTCAAAGTCTGTGAAAGGGAAAGAACATTTATTTTTATTTAACCTTCCAAATTATCGTGTCTATGAGCATTGCAGCTTACATGTTTTCTACAGAGAGCAGTCTGTATGAGATCTCCTACGAGAAGGGAAGGCAGAACTGTTACGAGAAACGCAACTGGGCTGTGATGTGGCTATTTCTTCTCCAGCCTACTGCCTTTACAGAGCCCTTTCCTCTGTTACAGGAATCCGGTCTGTCTGCATGGTTAGGTAGCAAGCTGACTCCTCTGCAGGAAATCCCTCACCCAGCTATTGCTCTCCTGTTGTGTCTCCTCATCGCTACTTTCACCGAGTGCACCAGCAATGTGGCCACCACTACCCTCTTTCTCCCTATTCTGGCTTCAATGGTAAGTCCCAGCGTTTCAAAATACTTTTCAAAGAACGGCTTTTAACTCTTCTCCAAGCAGACATCTGCTCAGTTATAAAAACTAACTGGCTGACAGAGCCAAGCACTGCTTCATGTGTCCAGTCAGGAATACAGAACTTAAAACAGACTCGTGTGTACGTGCATGCGTATGTATTCACACACACAGTGCTTAGTTCAACCTTTCTAAAATCATTGCTGCTGAAAAGTAAAGGGATTAAGTTCATTGGCATATTAGACTTCACCTTCTGGCCTAAACAACCTCATGAGGTCACTGCCAGCTGTACTTGTTTTTTCCTCTTTGTTCTGCGCAGGGACAGCAACAGCAGCAGCCTTTGCTTCCCTGCAGCATTCCATTACTGTACTTCACTCCGACCACTAGCCTTCCAGAAGTCTCTGAAGGGGATAGCATTAGTCAGGCTCTATGACCTAATTCAGACTTTTGCATTTCCACGGGAGATTCTCGTTGCTGGGGTAGACATAGTTCTGCAGCATGCAAAGCAGGTGCCAGATAGAAACTAGAATACTGTCCACCAAAATCTTTTTGCATAGGCTACAGACTGCAGCTAACCCCTAAACTGATACGCTCACCTTCAGAGCTTTGGGCTACCACGTTTCCTCTGATAATTTAGTTTTGTTCTTAACCAGTTTGAAGCCAATTTACATTTTTTTTCCTGGTTTTAGAGTTGAATACAACCATTATTATTAATTTATACTACAGCAGTGATCAGATTCCACAGTCAGGTACACAAAGCACTGGCCACAAAATCCAATTCTTGCATTTGCTGCATAAAGACATTGGCCAGAAGTTTCTAAAGCAGAACCAAACCGTGAGTGGCTGCAGTGTTTGTGAAAGAACGAGGTTTCTGACACGGACAAATACGATCAGTCTTCTGCCAAAAGATTTCTATGCATTTTTTTAATATCAAAACCGTGATCTTTGCTCTCCCTTCTTGCATAGGCTGAAGCGATCTGCCTCAATCCACTCTATGTCATGCTGCCCTGTACGCTTTCTGCATCATTGGCATTCATGCTCCCAGTGGCCACTCCTCCTAACGCCATTGTCTTCTCATATGGACAACTCAAGGTTATAGATATGGTGAGCGAAAGCACATTCTTTTCAGAATTTTCATCGCTAGTTTTAGTCTTTCCTTTCTGTAATATTGGTTCTTCTCAGAAGAATGTTAGAAAACTCACTGTACTCAGCTTACTGCAAATGGAAAGACCATATGTTTGTGAATTAATAAAGGATCACACTGACTAATATATTCTCAGGGCCTTATAAAGGTGCTGTTGAGCTTTTAAAGAGCAGCCAAGGCCTCTTGAAGATATTCCAACAAGATTTTGCTGTCAATGAGAAAAGGCAATGTCTAACTGTTCAGAAAGCCCAAACGTAGGTCATATGGATGTCAGAGTCCCATCGTCTGGCCAGTCCTTCTGCAGGGACTAGGGGAAAGCCTAGCACATCTCACTAGACTGCCCTGATGCAGTTTATCACTATGTTAAGGAAAGATGGACAAGGATACCATGTCTCTTGATAACTGCTTTAATTTATAATTGATCCAGGAAAAAATCCAATGTAATATTAGAGATAGATGCCAGGTCGGAAGATAAAGTCCTACATAAGTGGATTAAAAGGATTTCAGGACTTCTAGTTTAAGAGTTTTATCCAATGTAAACTCATTTTCCCCTAATACAAATTACATTTGTGAAGAAAACCAGCTTAAATGTAATTTGATGAAGTTCTGACAAAGTTGTGAAAAAAAGCCAATGAGAAAATCTAACCCTGCAAACAATCCTAATCAGCAAAGCAGGAAAAAAGTACTCAGTTCAACTAATAACACTTCTCTTTTATAATTCTAGGCCAAAGCTGGGTTTCTACTCAACATTCTAGGAGTTCTGACGATAACTCTAGCCATCAACACCTGGGCTTCATCTTTGTTCCAACTGCAAACTTTCCCATCTTGGGCAAACAGGACAGGTGCATGCCCGTAATACGGAGAGGCAAGGGAACCAAGAACTCTTTCTGTCAGAACTGCAATGAGACCAAGACTATCATCCACATAAGTTTTGCCTAGAGGCAGTGGCTGAGAGATAGGCCTGTCCCGTGCAAAAGGACAAGCCTCCGTCAAGCAAAATCATTCAGCTGATAAGAGCAATAAAATTGCCTAACAGTGCTGTTCAGCAGGCAATTTCGTTACCCCAGCAGTAAGACACGGTAACCCTTGGCTTTTCAACTGTTCCAGGTTTCTTTAGATTTTCTTCCTCTGCAGGGGTAGATTTTCCCCACGTGCTAGCTACATTGCTTTTCAAGCTCCACCTGTAAAGTCTGAAATCTGCAGTGAGAAAGGAGAGGCGTGTCTATAAAAGGAAGGAGAGAGGCTCTACATTCCTGATTTTGTGCATAGATCTTACTGTCACAACAAATATGACTATTCACCTGTACATGAGTATACAAGCCTCCATGTATGTGTTCAAAATGTGCACGATTGTTATACACTCTGGGCATTCAGGGCCAGGCAAGCGTTGGATGATTGCAGACAAATCACGGACTGTCGGCCCGTTCTATCACTTGGAAACATATTTATTTGCAATCCACTTGTTAGGAATATAAAAGAGTGGGGTTTTTTTTCCTAGAACATCTGTCCCATTGTTATTTATGTAAGATTACAGCCTGCAAGGTCGTGATAAGAATAGCAATATTCTCTTGAGAAGGGGGGAATCCCTGTGTCCTAAAATAGATATGATTGGATTAAAGATTTTTTTTTTATGTACCTCTGTGTTATGGAGATTTTTCCTATTATATATCACTGCCTCTACTTCTGTCTTCCTTTTGTCAACTGCTTGTCTGTGTGCTTACTTACCTTGAAACAACCAGAGAAGCTTGCATAATCGATTTTCTCTTATCGTTAAAGTAATAATTAATTTATTATTAAGCATGTAATTTTCTTGCAATCTCAAAACCAAGATCTGCCTTTTCAAAAGTCCCTAACACTGTTAAATATTTAATCCCTATTCTGCTGGAAGTGACATTCAGTAGCACATGGACTCCTAATGACCAGACTAACAGAGATACTGAAATACCCACAGACACTTTGCCCAATTGAGCACTTAGTGCCATAAACAAGGTTGGGTTATTCAGACACATCAGTTATACAATACGTGCCCCTGAACTTTGTACTAAATGCTTTGTTCTGTTGTTGCCTGTGGAAGTTTTGCACAAAGTCTGTTGCACTTCTGCAGTCCCGCTTGAACCATTCTGGGTCAATGACTGTGAATCTGAGTCTCACCCTAAAATAGTACGGGATGCTTTTCAAAATCCTCCTTCTTTCTTTCTCTATCCTAATATTAGGAGACAAGGTCAAAGCGCAGCGTACATTTGATTTATGAAATTTTAGAATTCACTGACCTGCAGTAGTTTCTTTCCAGTTCCAGCTGTCAAGACAACTGTGGTGTCTGCTGATCACTGATTCCCCTTGCACCGATAGCTTCATTGGCCTGGCAAGAACAATTGCTCTGGAAAATCACTGTCTCAGAAAGAACAGTCTGGTGTGAACCCTTCAGCGGCTTTGAAAGTTGGTGTTTTGATTTGATGTGTGATAGGGATCGAATAGAATAGCCACAGCACAAGAAGGATGGACATTTTTTTTTTTTCTGTTTGGCTAATAAGCTCCTGGGTAATTGATTTCAATCACATAATGACTTGCTCAGGTCACTGCTAAACCGCTCACCTTCTTTCCCTTTGCATTTACTTCTGTCAAATAACATCCAAATCTGTCTAACTATTTTCATTACCCTTCTCACCCTGTGTCTGAGTACCTAAAAATGACAAACTCGAGCAGATGATTTGCTGCAAGCCTCTCCCTTCTTTGCTCTTTGTCTACAGCATCAGGGCAGTGTGCGTAGCTTTTGTTTTCTTTTTGTTTTCTTTGAAATACTTGCACATAGTTTACATGTCCTTCTAAATTACTGCTTAGCTAAGCAGGAAACGTTGAATTCTTATAACATTTCCCATCAGCCTCTCCTTCCAGCCCTTTAAAAGTGTGTTATGATTCTTTGAAGTCTTTTCTATTAGTCTACATTATTCAGAGGCTGTGGTGTGCCTAAGTACATGCAGGAGCACAGGTGCAATCTTTATGGCAATCTCGAGAAGAAAGAAGAGAGACATCAAGTAGCACAGAGTGTCATAGGGCCGGCGCAATAACGCTGGGTGTTCCGTGTTCATTAGCATGGATGAGTATATAAAGGTTAGAGACTTACCAGGAGATGGCTGCAGCGAAAGTTACTCAAGGGCTATACAAATGCCCAGCTTCCACAAGAAGACAGGTGAAAAGCTGTCATCTGTAGACAGAGAAGAAAAGCTGACAATAATACCAGGACATAAAGAGAACGGAAAAACTCATTAATAGTTTCCACCTTGAAGTGATGGTAGGAGCGAGTACACACTGGGCAGTTTATTGCCTTGGGTGTGTCTGAGCGCAGGACTAGTTGAGGTACAGCTAAATATAGTGTGCTTGTGCAAAACCCAGTAACACCATTAAAAATGTTCATAATTTTCTAAGCAAAGCAGGTAGAAAGTGTTTCTAAGCCCCATTATTACAGAGATCACCTTTGAAGGGTGGCTCCCCATTATGTTTCCAGATATTGCCCTGAAGGAGTGGCTCTATTTCCCATTGTGTGATCAAATTTCACAATCTTCTGTGAAACTGCCAGCTCAGCACCTGCTGGAGTTAGGTGTGATTTCCAATGCAGCTCTTCATTTCAGAGTTGACACCAAGTTTGTTTTACATAAGAGTTGCAAGTGATAAATTTGTTAATGGGAAGGGGACGTCTGCCTTCTTGCCTGTCTTCTCCAAAAAAAAAGCAAGTGCTCTACAAAACCACAAAATACAGGTTTCCCACAGTATGTGCCAGTGAGTAAGTGGGTGACTCGCAGTCACCTCCTCCATTTTCCCTGGAGTTATGGTGCTGTCTTGCCTTGCCTTGCCCAGGCACACGCACACACACACGCTCACACACACACACACAAGTTCTACAGGCACATACATGTACACTGAAGAGAATACGAAGGGCTTATCCTGGAAAACATACGTATTTCTACGACACATGACCACACTAGAAAACCAGCAGAATTTTAAGCAGGCTGGTACAACAGTGAAAATAGCTTACAGCTGAGAAAGGCACTTCGTCATAAACATCTCGACAGAATTTTGGAAAGCAGCATGTAAGTGATGCAAAGGTCACTTCATCAAGCACTGAAATCATAAACAGTCTTAACAAAACACATGACAATTTTAAAGCCAAAGCAGGATAAAGCCGGCACGTCTTTTTAATCCTCAAGTTGGTTTGGAGAAATCAAAAATTTGCTCCCGGTCACTTAAAAGGAATTAAAACGAACTTTAAGGAAACCGTGTTGTATAGCACTGAAACCTTGAAATAGGTCTAGATCCTACAATTTAATTCCTAAGCTTTAAAAAACCCAACCCAAGAAAGAACACCGGCTTTGAAGGAAGCCTTATCGTATAATGGACATAAAATCATTCTCAAAAAAATGAAAAATATTTTCAGAAAGCAAAATACAAAACAACAGAAACATGAAGGTCCTGTGTTTTATTCAATAATCATCAGCATGTATCTAAACATGGACTTTTCTCCAGAAGCTGTAAGAGCAGTTCCACTCTCGTCCTTGAGGCAATTCCTCCCTCAGATAACTAAGGCATGTTGGCTGTCGTGTGCATCTTAGTGCAAAACTCCAACTCTCCCCATTTGGCACATTTGTTCTAGGAACACAGAGATTCTTTACTCTCAACTATCACGTTGGTTTTAGTGTTTGCAAAGGCAGAAACAGAATTTTAAATTTCTGCAGTGATGAGCAACTAAAGAACAGAAAAGAGAAATACAAGGACTTAGGAAATACGTAACTTTAAATCATCAAGGAATTTCGCAACCCTCAATTTTATTTATTTTTTTCTGACATGGAACCAATAAAACTATTTACAACTTGATTCACTGAACTTTATGATTTGAGTAAGTAATGACCAAGGTCCCAAAGTCTGGAAATGAAGTGGTTTGAATGTGCTAATCACCTGGTGTCCAAAATAACAACTGCTTAATAGAACTTAATCACTACTGTCAATGCTGTGCATTTTCTCGTATTAAAGAAACATTTAATATTATTTATCCTTTAATCATACTAACAGACGTCAGGTTGCTATTCAGGATGTACAGATCCCCTTGCAATGTGCCATCCGGTGGCTGCGGACACTGTGCCAGGGAATGCCCAAGGTTCCTCAATCCAGGCCAAGCAACTAGTCAGGAGTTGGTCTTCCTCTGAAAACACCCTGGAATAGCTGAGGGGAAAGAAATGGGAACAAGAGGAACGCTTTTCAAAGGCAGTGCATGACAGCATCGCTGCAAAATTAATAAAATGGATTCAAATTGTCAAAGAGGGAAAAAAAAAAAACCAAACCACAAAGGACAAACTAACCTGAAAATAGAGAAGGAACAGAACACTTAATTCAAGGGCTCAACCCTTATATATAGTTGTGCATGATCTAAATGCAACTGCTTCGAGGCTCAGACCTTGTACGCCTGTGTAAGGTATCTTGAGAAAGCATTAGCTGTGACTACTTTCAGACGGCATTGTACCTGCGATATTAACATTATGTATGATCAACTAAATCATCGGAACTTTACCCTGCTTCAAGTTTATGCTATTCAGCTGACTTCAGATTATTATTTAGGTTCTCTTGCCAGCCTAGCAACGTTACAGGATTTTCCTCATCTCCCTTGATGCCTGTCCAGTCTAGAGAAGCAGAGCAATTCCAAGTTTTCCCCATACCTACCACCGGGACCTCGGGCTTTCCATTCTTTGGAAGGGAACAGAAAGCGCTAGGACACCAAATTTCATTAATTCTTCCAATAACAGAGCTTCTCGTTTCTTTCTGTGAAGCAAAAGTGGTCAGAACTGTCCGTAAAACTAACGTCCACGTTAATATGGAACTGCACAATGCAAGGAGAGGAAGTTGTGTGCAAAAGCAGAAGGGGAACACAGTCCCGGCACAGTTTGCTGTTACGGCACCAGGTCTCCTGGTTGCCTAGCGAGGGCATCTCAGTCAGCAGTGGTTATTCTGGGGCAGCTGTGTGACTGCAAAGGGAAAGTCACCTTTCCCTTTTTTTTTGCTGTAGGACTATCCTGATGAGACTTGCCAGAAAATTCAAAAGGATCCTCTTTATTTTGAAGATGTCTGTCACCTGAAGGGCGTTTGAATTTTCCTCCTTATTCTTACCGCTGGCAATATCATTCCTGCTACATGAAACATGCAATCATAAATCATTTGTCTGCATTGCAGATAACACGGTTGTACAATGCAAGCTTCCTCACACCTGTGCTTTTTCCTTTCTCCTTAGACCTAAGCAAGCGGTGTTGCGGTATCAAGAGCTACAACTGGTACTGAAGAAATAGTAGTCTCAGAAGATACTATCTAGCCAACCTGAACTAGTCCTTCTAATTCCTTTAGTGTTACATCTTCATCATCCAGGCTACGTAGAAAACAGTAACATCATCGGAATTTGTACAGATGACTTTTAGAGACTTGCAAGCTTAGGGATGAAGGCAGAACGGTTTTTTCTCTAATTAGTGGCAAAAGCCAATGACCACAGCTACAGTCCTCCTGGATAGTCACAACAGAAAGATCAGTGAATGGCACAGAAAAAAAAAAAAATTCCCCTTTCATGCTTATACGTTACGTCTTAAGATGCTCTGACGACAGAAAGCGTGGTGTATGGCTAAGAGAAAAATAAAATTCTGAAATATATTATATTCAGATATTTTCAGATATATGTTATATTTTCAGATATATTATATTATATTCAGAAAAGAATGAAGTATAGCTGCCAGAGGGGCAGGTTCTGTCTGCCATTCTGGCTCCAGAAACAAAAGTCATTCTCCCCAGTGTGCATGGCGGGTGTGGAAGTGCAGAAGTTCATGCTGTATGTTTCTATATTTTGGCAGAGATACTGTAAGGAAAAAAAAAAAAAGCAGCTTATTAGCCTAGAAGAAAAATCTTTGGTCTGTTTACACTGTAACCACACACCTGTATCTCAGAAATATGAGACAATTGATGGGGAAAGGGGAGGGGACTGACATCTTTAGTTTCCTCGGCACCAGGTGCAGTCAAGTATGTAATATCTTTCTAGCCACTATTTTGAATCAGTGCCACTTTTGGCCTACTGTACCTGCTGAACAGCCCCTGCAGGGAATGACTCCAAAACATGCCCATGCTCTCTACTCCAGCAAGATCAGTGCTTACCTGGAGCGGGTGCATACGTAAGTCAGCCAAATCCTGAAACCATTCTAAGCACAGCTGCAGTTCCTCCAAGTCACAGAAAGACAAAAACACTAAATCTTGTACTAAACAGTTGTATCCATCCATTTTCCTTAGAGGATGCACCACTTAATTTCCTGTTGCTGCCAGTTTACGTTCCGTTTTGACAGCGGATAAATGCGGCGTTAAGGAAATCTGTCACAGTGCAGCCCTATCCTAAAACGTCAAAGTAAGGGACAGAGATGGGCAAGAAGACTGTCCCGTCTCCTTAGTTCCTTAAACTAAAGTATAATACGGTAAAATCCAGTGGGATTAACTGTAACAAATCTAAGTGACTGGTTCGCCTGAATATGATTGTTCGATATTCCTGGGCAAACAGCAAAGAAGCAAAAAGAGTTATATAGAAAAAGAATAAATCGATTTTTTTTTTTTAACAACTTTATTTATATCCTGATAACAACAGACAAACATGCTTCATATCTGTTAAGACAGTAGCCACATGACTAACAACAAAGTAGTATTGCTATTGCAATCCTGATGACACGAGATCAACATACCGCTGGCCGTGAAAATTGCAATTTTATTTCCGAGCCCTATTTCTTTCGAATTAATTTCTTCTCTTTAGTAATAGTGCGACATGAAACCGCTCAGTGTTTCACTGGAGTGGAATAAGCAATGGGAATAAGCAATGGGAACCCATTTGAGGAAGTACGTTTTGCCACAGAAGACATGACCAAGCAAAAGGCAGGACATGCTTTATCAACTGTTCTGTAGAGCTAGCAATGGGTGGAACTGGACTGTGCTGCTCGAGAGGGGTAAGTATGGTATTGCTTTAGCCCATACTGAAATGCACACGGTATTTTTTTTTTTATTATTATTCCTTTCATCTGACCACATGCAACCCTACAAACCAGAGAAAGCAAAGTCTCTATGTTTGTGAACTTACGTCTTCATTGGGAAAGAATATTTAGTATTCTTAGGTGGTGATTAACATGAACTCTGAGTTAGAGTTTATAAATGTGATGACTCTTTAATTTACACAACAAGTAATAAAAATTAGAAGAAAGAGCTTGAGAGGGAGGGAGAGATACCTTCGTATCGAACTTAGGCTACTAACACACTCGTACTACAATTGGTCTCACAACAAAATCTTTCAAGAGTCAGTACGTTTCAGCTTAAGATATAAAAATAGCCAGGTGCCACAGACACCACCTTAGTGCAAAGAATTATCGAACACGTACCACAGCAGAATGTTTGTTTTTACTTTAAATCTTACTCAGGTTATTTTTTTGTCATGAAAGAAGTACCTGCATCTTTGGCAGTTGTAAAAATATCGTGCATGGCACCACCTGCCAGACTAATAACAATAATTAGAAATGTAATAAACTGTTCACTGGCAAGGTAACAAATTGTCTTATCCTTTGAAAGTCACACTGGCCTGAGGCAATTCCTCACAGACATTTGCCACTGATGTCACAAGAGCCTGAGTGAAAAGCACACTGTGCAAAAAAAACAAGAGGAAAAAAAAAAAAAAGAAAGAACAAAAATGAAAAAAAAAACCAAACCCCACACTGGCAAAGAGACATTCAAGCAATGTAGAGCAGCCGCAGTGTGTTTTCATTTTACTGAAAAAACATTAAAATTAAGGACTTAGAGTTGACGGTGAAGATGAACCCATTCTGTTGCTTCCTATGAAACCTCACACACTGGAGCATCACCTGAACTCATAATACTTTCTTTAAACATTTTTAACTAAATTTAGAATGAAAACTTCAGCTGCGATTACTTCTTTTTATGCTCCTTGCTCCTCTTCATCTTTTGTACAATGATCTTTCATCAAATAATTTGCCCTGAGCACTTTCTGCAGCGGGTTACTCTGCCTCTTGTATCTCGCAGGTTTAATTTTAAAGCTGGCGATCTGAGATCAATATTTTGTTCTCAAGTGAAGTTCCTCTAAGTGCTAAAGCAATCTTGGTTTGTCTGCCGGATAGGAATTAATGGCCTGTTCAGGATTTTTACTTCCCATTATAACTTTCCATTTGAACAGACCACACAATTTCACATTACTTGTTTTCTCAAAGTGTTTAAAAATCATCCTCAGCAATGAAAATGCGGTTTTATATTTTCATGACCTTATGATGTTTATGCCCCCTCTTCCATGCAATATGTTTTCTCTCTAAAAATCCATTTTCAGTTTCTGAAATGCAAAACCCACACAGAAATCTGTGGACTTAAAACATTTGCTTCAGTCCATGCCCGCCCTTCATCCATCTTTTAGAATCTATGCAGGCATTCAAGAGAACACAGCTACCGGTTCCACGCTTACACAGAACTGAAGAGAAGAAAATCAAGTCATAAACGCTGCCTAAGCACTTCTTTCTGAGGCTTCTGATGATTTCACAGTCCCAGTAAGTCATCTAGGAGGGGCCCATGCCAGGCAGCAGCCTGCTTTTGTTCTTTGCTTTGTATTAAGAAGGGAGGGACATTGCTGAGGTACAACACTTTGAGTATTTACATGATTCATTCCTTCTTTCATTGAATCATTTTCTAGTTTCTAAGATAATACCCCTGGGATGATTTCAACTGCTGTTTGCGGAAGCACAAGGTTTTATGTTTTCCACTATTATGTGTGAAGATAAAGATGAAGGAAGGATTGCCCAAGCAAGATACAGAAAGGTTTTGGACAGGATAGGGGGAACCTCTCTCATATAGTTGTGATTACTGACCTGATGGCTCTAAAGTCTTGCGTACAGGAGCTCGGAAGGTCAGCTCAGAAACCTGACTGACAGCCGGGTATAACTCCATAACCTTCCTGCTGAATGCACTGTGTATTTCCCCACATCCAAAAAAATGCCCCAGACTCTGTCAAATAATAATTCATCCCAGGCTGTGTTTGCATTATAATTAGTTAGGAAAACCCAGTATGCGAATCCTTATGAAGGTAAAATCTTCCCACTTTTTCTTTCTGTTTCAAAATCAATACAATAATTGAGATAACACCTTGGAGTGATGATATGAAGCACCTGTCAGCTTTGCCTATAAATACTGTAATATAACTACGTTCCCTTAATGAGCTCATCAGAAACTCACGTTTCAACAACTGAATCCGAGTCGTGTTCCTACGACAGTTTTTCTGCAATACAAGTCTGCCAATCCTGTTTATGAATCTGTATTTCTCACATTATTATCCGTGCATTTTGGTAAGGTTGGGACAAATGTTCCCCCAAAGTCTATGGACGTGGAGAAACGCTAAAAGGGTGTGCATGTATTGGCACTAGCCGCTTATGGAGCACTGTAGTTAGGAACATGCAAGCACACTCCAAGAAAGGAAGAAGACAGACCAGTTGTACTGGTTATTAGACATGGTTAAGGGGCTGGAAAGAAAAAAAAAAAAAAAAAAAAAAAAAAAAAAAAAAAAAAAAAAAGCAAAACCAAACCAACACACACACAATTCTGCCAAGCCAGTTATAAGAAGATAATCATGTGCTAGCCTAAGCCTCTGGCAGGAGTAAAACACTGTTAGCGGCCTTCTAGTTAGCTAAATATTAATCATCCTGTTTAGAACCAATCATGTCACTAACTGGTTAGAAACTTGGTTAAAGGTTGTGGTCCAGAGACTGTTTTATCTCTAGCTGCAGTGTTCTTAGACTTCTAGAGAAAATACGTTGAGCGAGGCAAATATAAAAGCAATTCCGGTTAGCAAATTCCTAAATTTTCTGAAAGGGATGTAGGAGGTTCTGCAAGCTGAGAAGTACGGCAGGTTCTAAGTGCACTACAGGAGAGATCCTCAAACAACTCAAAACAGATTTTCTTCGGCTGTTGCAAAGGAACGGTGCAAGAATACTGCGTGTTTCGTCTTGGGTTGCAGAGTAAGTGCAGCAAATTGCTAAAATGCTTCGTCTGTACCACAAAGCAACATCACAAATGTCGTCCCTAAGCTCTGTCACAGCTCCAGAAAGGATGTTGCATGTTCATGATAGAATGTCAGCAAGGAGGAACAGACCAGAAAATAGCCCGAAACCCAAAAGATGCACACTGTTTGGGGTAGGTGTGGGTTATTCAACACCTTTGAAATCATCTTACAGCTTAAAATAAATGGAAAATAAAAAGAGCAGGCAGCAAGCCTTAGAAGCAATAATATAAGGTAATGTATGAGTGATCATTTCATTGCTTATGCCTCAGCGCTAAGTAGCCAAACCTGCATAACATACTCAGAGTCATGAATGCAACAGGATTGGGTTTGGAAGACTCATAGAGTTCAAAGGCCCCACTTGTAGTTCCACATGTTCTTGAAACTCCCATAGTCCCTCAGGGCCTTAAAACCAGAATGCAATAGCATTCTCCTTTGGATCTCATGTGGTCTGACCTTTAGAAAGTCCTATTTAGATAGAGGAGTTAGAGGTGACTAGACAGATCAGCCAGCTCCAGCTGTTCTTTTCTCTCCAATATCATCACCAAAGTTTCCAGTGCCATTGTCAAGTGACTTAGTGAAGCACTGCTGGGGTTCAGTCATTTGTCTTCTGACATTGGCCTCACTCTTCTACGTTCTTGACTTTGACAGAGAATGTGTTCTTCAAATTACCGTGCTGTGGAATTTGATGTAGGGTAGACCTTCTCCTTACTATTGCCATGTCACCAAAACTCCCCCAATAGCCTCTCTCCGTACAACTCTGTGATGTTTAGAAGAAGCCTGACAACCAAAAACCAAGGCATAAAACCCAACAGACACCCTGCCAACGTGCCACTTATCCAGCAGCTTCAGGCTAGGAAAGCTTTCTCCCTTTCTGTTAACCTTGTAACAAAAAAAGGGAAGAAAACCACAAAATACTCTTTCTGAAGTGCGATACCAACAAAACAGGGAAAGTTGACAGAATGCTGCCAACTCTTCACGGATTATGTTCTATGAGAAGAGAAGAAAGTTTGTGATGTGTTACAGGCCATTTCAACCTGATTTTGAGATCTGAAAATTTATATATATATATATATATATATATATATATATATATACAGTGATCAGCTCCAAGGAGAAATGAGCATTCCTCTGTGAGGACAGGAGAAAGGTCCAGCCACCGTGGAGGGATACCGTATCCTTAGCATGGCATACGATACCGAATACTTGTAAGGAACAAATAACTAAGCACAAGACAAAATAAACTTGTGAGGAGAATCAGAGATTATTACTCCATTAGCCCAATATGTCTGTCTTAAATTTATCGTCTCACTCCCGTATTGAGAGTTGCATACTAATAGCAATCTTGTCAAAAAAGCAAAACAAAACATACTGCTAGATGACACAATGACTGTAACACGTATCTAGATCACCCAGCTGAATTTCACCTGGAGCAGAGAGGCACAGAGTCAAGCCCAACACCATGTCTTGAGCTCATCCCCATTTCTAAAATGCAGCTCATCGCAGCTCTCACTTTGCTACAGATGCTGTGCTTTATGGGCAACACTAAATCCTTGGTCAGGAAACAGTATTTCATATATAATAATGGTTCTTTATATTTTAATTTTAGATTAAACGGTTAACAAACAGAAAGTTCTGCAAATGCCAGCAAAAGAGCATCGTATGGGCGTGCCAGATTTGGAGGCTATAATTCAGATCTCCCAGTGAATCTTAACCTTCAGTCTTCCAACCGAACACTGCAACTCACAGCTCCTCTAAGCTAAAACAGCGGCAGGGCAAAAGACAGATATATTTTGTCAAAATAAGAGGCTCAGAAGGGAATCAGAATAGTAAAATATAAAAATATAAATATTTCTATAAAATATAAATATAAAATAATAAAATCCCTTAAATCTATCAAATGCTAACATTGATAAGTTTAGTTTAGCAATGTGTTTTTCTAGACATGTTAAACCACCAGATAAACGCACTTGGGATTATTTCTTAGGGACAAAAATGGGCTGAAGTGTATGTAGGTTAAACCAAGGTGTGTATTCCCTAGGGATATCTCAGAAGATAAAAAGCAAGCCCTGACTACTATTTAAAGGCAGCACAGCAGACGGTTAAGTTACACCCAGGTGTGTCTTCCCTCAGGTGATCCCAAGGGAGAGATGCTAGGCCACTTTTCCTATTTAATGGTGGCAGAATAGCTGGTTAGATTACGTCTTAAGTCATTTTGTAAGCTTATCATCCAAATGTTAGGATACAAAAATTGTAAGCCTACAAAGCTATTTATGATAACAAATACTGCTGCCATCACTGCATAATAAAATATAAACAATGTATTAAAAATAAGCAATTATTCCACTACTAAATTAAATAAGAATATTTTATCAAAGGAATGAATTTATGCTCTGCTTGGGCACCAAATGAAGTAAGTTCATAGGGAGAACTCCTCACTGACAGATTTCCAGATCAACAAGAACATTCTTGCCAATTTTAAATAGCAGAAAGGGTTTATAACGAGGTCAACAGGCGGTTTCTGTGGGGTTTTTTAACATTTTACGTTAAAATTGATGAGACATTCTGAATCGGACACAAAGCATTGTGCACACCGTTGATCTCAAGTTATCTATTTCCAGGGCTCTGCTTTGAAAAGCACTAGCTAGTCCAGGAAAAACTTTTGAGACAAGGATCATACCGTGGAATATAAGCAGATAATCATGTTTTTCCAACTTCTATGACAAAATAACCTCCTATACCCCCGATGTCAAAGCGTAGCGCTGCAGGAAGCAGATCGTGCAGGACGACACCGCCTGAGCGAGGGACACAAATACGGAAGCAGGTTCTTGAACCACTCATTCTGGACATATTACAAAGACATCATGCCATGTCAGTTATGCAGACCGTCATTTCTTTTCCCTGTGTGGAAGCACCAAACAGCATTGTCACTTTAGTAATCTCCAACGGGCAGCTGAGCCCTCGTGAAAGTAGATAGGAGCCATTTCCACCTGCTGACATTATTACTTCAAACTATAGTCTCAGGCAGACACCACTGAATTGGTTCCACTGATTTGCATTTTGAATAGTTACTTTGCAACTTTAATAGCAGGAATTATTTTTTTCCCCCCCCCAAAAAAAAAGAAAGATCAGATCTGAAAACAGAATTTAACAGTTCAGAATAGCTGCCAGTACACCAAATAAACACCTCCGTCTTTCAATAAAAGCTCAGACCAAGAAGAGATATAAAGTTAATTCATTACAATAGTCTAGTCTGGATCTGACAAAACTAAGTTTGTTCTGATGTAAGCCTCTTGATCTCTTCTGTTCTTTGCTTGTGGCGTATGGCTTCATCTCCTCAAGACCAAGCTGGTTTAGTTTAAGAAAACTCTTCAAGTTGACTGTAAGATAGTTTCGAGGGGAAAAAAAAAAAAATACTGACTTCATATTCTACAAAACTATTTTGCCAGTCAAAAGGAGAAACACCACAAAGCAGTATGGCTAGGTGGGCTGTGCTCTTTATGTCCACGAAAGCAGGTGTTGGTAGAAGGCTGTGGCACACATCGGTGAGAAACAGGAAAAGTCTGCAGCAAACACTGACACCCCCCTTTCCTCTAGGTATTTCCTCCTGATACTTATCCCAGGAAAGAAGAGATAATGCTTGCCAGTCAGTGGTTCACTTTCATTCAGGATCTTATCTCTGCACTGCAACCGACCTGTGACGCCAGCTCAAGTAAACACACCCAACAAGTTAATGTTAAACCAGCTAACTTGGGTACCAATAACTACATCGGGTTGCAAGGCAGGATGCAAAGCTCACTACAGAGACTGGATTAATAATCAGGCCATTAGTTTACTTTGGTTCTGAGCTATCGCAGTTAGCACCGAAGTTACTAACATAAAATCACCTCAGATTTGTCTGTCTCAGCCATCAGAGTTGTAAATTAAGGGTAGTGCAAAATTTGGGAATGATTAAGTAAAGATGTCGAGTGTAGCCTGAACCATCTCAGAATCTTCCCTGCCAGCCGTAGACATGTAACCCCGTGGAACATCAGATGTGAAAGCCTTTGCAGAGGACCGATAATTATCCAGCACTATCTCTGAGATCTTCCAGACAGGAAAGAGCATATCCACCAACACTCCGTGCCCACTAGATCCAGCTGATAAATTGACAAAGTCTTCATTTCGACTATCAGAAGTTCCCAATAGATGTAATAAAATCAAAGAGGCAAACTCTCGGTAGGAAGTAATTCATCACAGGTCAAAGCATGGCTTGTCTCCCACCAGTCCTATCGTTATGACATACGGCAGATCTTTTCTATCACAAATCTGTGCAAAGCATTCTGCAACAGGAATCACGAAAAACACTTCATGAATAGCATGAACTTAACATGAAGATAAATATGTGCTCCAAAGCAGAGAGCATGTTTTTATCAAAGTTTCAAGACCTTATTCAGTATCTTACCATAATCGTGGGAGATAAACATGGGTGTACCTATACAATAACCTGGGGGCCGCAAAGATGTTTCTACTGTTTTGTGGAATGACGATAATTATATTTAGCACTCATTCAAGGCTTTTCATCTTCAAAGAACTTTACAAACATTAATTAATCCTCACAACACCCTATGAGGTAGGTAAGTATTATTACAGTAGGTGTGATCAGGTTTGTGTAGGGGACTGTAGAGTGTGCACAAAACCAGGTAAGGGCAGCAGAAATATCTATTCCTGCAATGTCACATTTAAACTCATATTCCTCTCTGCATATCTGCACACAAAAAAAACCCCAAACCTCTCCACATAAATTTATACAGACACGTATACGCCGACACAAATGCATACACTCCTCCAATCTAGTTCTATTTTTGTGACTCTGCTAAGACACTCTGTTTTGGGGAAGGAGTGTTACCTTGAGTACACTGGTCTTGTAGTGTTAAATTTAAATGGTGCAACGTGTTTTGACGTTCTATGGCGGAGCCACGGTTCCTTTCCATAAGAGTTCGGACTGAACAAACGCAAGACGCACGCCTGTTTCTGGTAGCTGAATGCCTTCTGATAGTATGGCAAAATCCATGCCAGGAAAGAGTGTTTTTAATAACCACAGGTGGATAATAGGTTTGCAAAACACAGTAACAGATGGGTATTTTAAATCAAAAGAAAAACAGAGAGGTTAAGAGGGAGCACTCTCTTGCCAGACAGTTAGAGCTCAATACCTGCCCAACTTCTCTGAAGAATTACCAAGAGAACAAGGAAAAAAAAAACAACAAAACTGCAGCTTAGTCATATTTGTATTCTTATTAAATGCAGGACTGCCTGAGGCGAACAAGAGCTGATATCATAATTATTGGCTTGCCTAGCCAGCTGCCTTCTCTCACCTGATGTAAGATCAGATCTTTCCAGCCTTTGGAGACTCTGTACCGCTGAGCCTCCACTCTCTCTGCAGGGCTGTTTGAATGACCTAATCCTGTCCTGGAGCAGCAGCACGCCGTTCTGCTTCAGTAAAAAGGTAAGAGGAAACCTCTGACAACTTCATATAGCTTTTTAGAATTCAGCCGTGAAAGCCAAACGGAAGGGGGAGCAGAACTCTTTTGCCTTGGCTCATCTATTTAATCTGAAGTCCCTGAGGCTGACTTTGAAGAACTTCAGGCTGAGGGAAGGGGAAGGTCAGCACCTACATCCCGTTCCTCGGCAACTCCTATAGGTCTTTATCAGCCACAAGTGAAGAGTAGCAAGAGAAGGATTCAAGAAAACACCAGGTAAGTTCGTAGATCCATTGGTGTAGTACTGGGAGAAATGAAGGCTGTAGGTGATTTCCCAAAGGAAAAAAAAAAACAAAACAAAACAAAACAAACAACCTTTTCTTGTCTTGGGTGTATACCAGCTTATTCTAAGCTACGTTCTGTTCCGCAGTTACAAAGAAAGCTGGAAGTGTTTACCATTAACTGAAAAAAAAAAAAAAAAAATTAACAGAAAGACAAATCAAAAAAAATATTTTCTAAAAAAGTGGGTAGTCTCATGTCTCACAGATTCATAATAGATTTATTTCAAACTTTTCCGATGGTGAATCAAAAACTTGAAAAGTTACTATGTGTTGAAATCAAGCTTGCTTTCACTACAGCCTCCGTTTCAAATCTGTTGCTTTTGCCTCATGTGTTTTGTAGTAGTAGATGAAAACTTTTTTTAGACTTACTCCTATGCGGGAAGGTGACTGAACTGACATCCAGACAGAAGCTGGGGTGTGCTAACTGCAGAAATTGCTAAATTTGAGTACTGCAAATGGAAACTTGTTTCTTATTGCTTTACATGCCCTGGAAGTATATCGCTGCCTTTTCACTTCTTAGTTTC
Source organism: Athene cunicularia (assembly GCF_003259725.1). Lineage (NCBI taxonomy): Eukaryota > Metazoa > Chordata > Aves > Strigiformes > Strigidae > Athene > Athene cunicularia. Next base: position 5,509,456 of record NW_020799124.1, on the reverse strand, counting down.
AGACTGTTAGATTTCCAGCAAGAAAGGAACTGTTTGTGTTGCAAACACAATAATTATCAAACCTATAAATAACAACCAGACATCACTCACTCTTGGCCCTCCTGCAAATTTACTGGTCATAAATCTTGGGGAATTAGATTTTATTTTATAAATGTTTCCGTTTGGTTTATCCGAATCATACATTTCTAACTTGAGTGCTGATATGAGCTAGGTTGAACTGGGTGAATTTTAGGCTGAAAATGTATGTATTTTGTGCATAAATAATTATCACCTTAGAAGAACAAAAAATATTAATTCTCTAAAGTGCATAATTCTTCAGGAGTAAAGGACTGTGTAGATTGCTTTTAGCCAGGTGATACCCTGTAGTATATATGCAGCCAAGAAAATATACAACTGAAGCTATACAATTGTTTACCCCACATCCCGGTGAGGGGTGATAAACATGGGCAGAAGTGGTATCGATGTAAATGAAATGAGGGACTGCATCCCGGTGATCTGAGCATCTCCACTTGCCTCAAAGGTTAAAGTGTAGTGTGAGACAGTAGTAGCCTGTACGTGAACACAGATACTTGTAGAATAGTGCCATGTTCCTAGATACAACAGGAGCCGCGTGTTAGTTACTGAGACAGGAGTCAGTACTCCAGGGAGTAAATGGAAATATCTATATGCCACTGTGGTAGGTGTAACACAGGAACCTGCCAGGAGCACATGAAGACACTTGCCATTACTGCAAAACACTGAGCTGAAAGAGGAAAGCGTAGAAAGAGGGTCACCTACATGAAGCAATGTCTTTCTGATCCGTTCCTTGTAATAACAGGCTTTTTCTTTTTTTTAGGAGAATAGCTCACTGCTCTAATACAATTTTTTAAGGGGATAATGAGAGAGACACATTAAAAAAAAAAACCACCAGAAAATGCACTGTGCTTTTAGAGCATCTGTTTTGTAAAAACAGAGAAAAAAAAATTGTTTAGGATTTCTGGAAACTAAACATTAACCACAACAGCAACATTCTAACTTTTTAGGCCACAAAATCCAGAAATTGAACACAAGAAGCAGTGTCATGCAAAACTACTTTCAATCATGAAATCAGCCCCACAACCTCGTTGCACAGGCTGTTAAATGACCAAGGACAGGGAGACAGGGGTAAGGCCTCCAAAGAATTAGACAAGATTTCCAAGTCCTGCAAAAACTATTATAATTGATTCATATTAGAACCAAAAGGAGCCTTTGATCATAGCCCAGAGTGACCACAGCCAGCTCTGAAGTCAGAAGTTCAAAAAAAAAAAAAAAAAAAAAAAAAAAAAAAAAAAAAAAAAAAAAGCCCATCATGTATTTAGCCTTTAAAGATAGGGACCCAAAGCACTGAAGAGTGTATAACGAAGAATTTTTACATGTACCGCTCTGTCCTGCTTATAAACCAAACAACTAAAGACGCAAAATATTCTAGGAGCTTATGCCTCACTCTTGAAGGAACACTGGAAGCTGCCTCTTTCTGTGTCCGTTGGAAAGTAAGGAAAAGCGTTGGTTGGGATGTGGCATAAGCAAAAGAGCGCTTGGCGGGTCAGTGCCCATGAGCCATCGAAACAGTGAGATCAACTCCCAAGCAGATTGGATTTGCTGTTTGCGGCCGTGTCCTCTGTTGTCACTCCGAAAGCCTGGGCTTTACAATTTGGGTCAAACACACCTCTCTGCTCTCCTGCACCTCAGAAAATCGTTAGCTCGAAATACGACGAGATTAATTGTGGAGATAATGCAGATTAAGCGAGAGGGACAAATAAAAATCCTCCTCTTGTCCCTCTGCGAGTATGGCCAGTGCCACACCTTTCCAAGGCGATTCGTCGTTTGGTTACGGTTTGGAAGCGAGGCGGCAGCTCTCAGAGGCCGTGCAAGGTTGAAGGAGGCTGGAATACCCTGAGTGAGAGCCCACTAACAAATCACCAAGCGGCATCGTTCCCTCTGCCTTAGGAAGCAGAGCTGTGAAGTGTTGCTCTGTCTTCTGAGTCACTGTTGAATCGATGCCCTAATACGGTGCTAAGGACAGGATGCTGCTTACTTTAAGGACTAAAAGCAAAGTCTTGGCCAATTCTATTTATCGCAGACACTGTGCCACTTTTAATCAGATTAGGGCAATAATTAACCCTTCTGCCACATTTCAAGCATAAATTCAAGTCATGCTACTTCCCTAACTGGCTCCTCACCCCACAGACAAACAGCTTGGTTTGGGTTATTTATTTATTTATTTATTTATTTATTTATTTATTTATTTATTTATTTTTAATCATTTCAGTCCTGTACAACAGAGCCCATTTTTTGCAGCCCTCTGTGCAGCTAAATCTCCTGGTCATACATGAGATACTACCAGTGGTTTCTCACTCTGCTGAGAAAGCTGAAGCCCCTCACTACAATCCAGCCTGCTGTGCTTCTTGCAACCCCCCCTCTTCCCAACCAGCCTATATGCCACTACTCTTCCTTCAAATCACCTTAAAGAGCCACATATTCTAAACAACCGTGAGAGAATATATTTTTTTTTTTATTATTTGGGATGCAAGACCTTTAGAGTTGACCACAGAACAGCAATGTTGCTTTTCGCATTATATAAACAAAATAATAATGCATAAGAAAACTCTACGTATTTTACCTAAATTCCCCAGCATTTTCAAATGAAGTGTACATTCTTCGTGCCCTGTTAAATGTTGCCGAGTATTGAAGGGAGCTGCTAAACGTGTGGTTAGTAAAGTGATCCCTGTATAGCCTTTACGAATCTCCGCAGTGTCTTTTGAGGCTTATTAAATATATGTAAAATCATTTTAAGATGTTTGGATGAGACAGGGCTACTGCAATCCAGAGCATTATTATCTTTCTGTTGGTGAAGTGCTCAGAAATGAATGAAGCATATAGGGTGAGGTTCCATCAGAGTCATGTAATGAAGCTAAACATGCTGTCATTTTAACCCAATTTGTTTCCCTCTGTACTGCTGCCTCACCAGTTTGTTAGAGCCTCTCAAAGGAGCTCATCTAGTGTCAGCTTACAACTTCCACACCTAGCCCGTACTTTACTCCTGGAATGGGTAGGTATCCCTGCCCTGCAAACTCTTAACTGCTGGTTCAACAGACCTGCCAGGACAGGTCCCTGCAACATTCCCCTCTGTGGGCAAATGGTAGGATGCCAGAAATATTAGACAGGAACCTGTTCTCCCAGGAATGTAAGTAATTCATAGAAGGAAATAATTTACTATTTTCCCAGCTGGAATAATTAAACAGCTAGGCACTGTCCTCCCAAGCTGCAGAAAAGAAGAGCAAACAAGAGGGAAAAAAAAAAAAAAAAAAAAAAAAAAAAAAGAGCTGGAACGTCCTTCAATATAAATTCTCTTCTAGACTAAACAACCTTAATTCTGTAGATTTTTTTTCTCATAAACTACATTTTCTAGGCCTCTGACCGCTCTCACTCCTCTCCTATGGACTCCAAACCAGAGCCCACTCTTTCAAAAGGCAGCGAGCAAAGCTGGACACAAACCTGCAGTTGATACTGTACCAAGACCAAGAGGAATTAACTTCACAAGGCTCACAGAATGTATTTCTGTAAGCACCTTATGCCTGCTAGCATGTCTGCCTTTTTCATTATGGCCGGATTTAGGTTCAGCTTGTAACCCATTAAATCCTCGAGATCTTTTAATGCAGAATTGCTGCCTGGTCACTTGTTCTCATCCACTCTCTGCAGGCTTTATTATTCCTGCCTAGATGTTGAACTTAGTTATTATTGAATTGCGTTTTATTTTCTTCAGATCATTTTTTCGGAATCCTTTTGAATATTAATCCTGTCCTCTAAATACATATGCAAAGCCTTCCGTCTTCACGCTGTCTCCGAGTTTGATGAGTGTCCCTTTCTAGTCTATCACAAAAGTCTTCAGTGAATATCAAATAGTATCAGGCTCTAAGAAATCGATCCAAAATACCTTTTTTTTTTTTTCCTGACAACAGTCAGTTGCTACTCTTAATGCCCTATTCCACCCAGGTTTACCTCCTCTCTACTTGCGCTTTGTTTAAGATAAATCTTCTTAATTTGTTGATGAGAACGTCACGTAGAAGCCTCACTAAAGTCAAGCCATATTACCTGTGCACCTTCTCCTCTTCTCGCAAGGGCAGCACACAGGGAAATGACAGTATGACAGTTCCTCCTTAGCAAATTCACAATGGCTTTTACTTTTGCCTTCTTTTCCTTAGTTTGGTGCTTTGGCGTTTTAATTTTGTATTTTTCTGGGAATTAAACCTGCCATCTGTAATTCCCTCATACTTTCTAGTTTCAAGACGGGCACTGTGTTTGCCTCCTTTCGGGCTTGTATACAGTACTCATTGTCAGCGAATTCTCAAAGACCTGCAGCTCTGCAGTAATTTCAGCTGATTCTCTAAATTCACTGGAACGAAATTAATTTGGGCCACTGAGCCTGACGATGTCAAAAAGCCTCAGCCCTGTCCTCTGGGAGGTGAGAACACACGTATTCTTCCATGTATGAGATCAGAGGCAAACATCATTAATATTCTAGAATTTCTCATACTCTGACTTGGCATTGCCCCGTTAGTTTTCCATTGTGCTTTAAGGTCACTAATTAATGTATGCCCTACTTTTCCACCCAGGAATAGATTTGGGCTGGGTTGTTTTTTTTTTTTTTCTTTGAAATGCAGAGTGTCTAGAGAGCACCTGATCTGCCGTATGGGTTTGAGGTCAGCTCCGTGATATCTGAATTTTGTTTTGGTAACAAACAAGAAATACTATTGTCTACCATCTTTTATAAGAACTTTCCAAAGCACTGAAGAATTACACACTAGGACCAGCACGTTCAGGATTAGCCATTAACGCAAGGTGCTCTCTTTGGGGTAGTCTGCCCACAGCCTTCTGACGTGTTGAGCAATAACGCCACTTATTTAAATCTACGGAAATTTACTGTCCATAAGTATGTATCAGTTCGGTAGACAGCATAAAATACCTGTTCTTGTTTGGAGAAACTCTTTGCCTCACAAAATTTTCATTCAATGGTTAAGATTCCCCAGAAATCCTGTAATGACCTCCTAGACTTCTGTCCATCCTCACACGGGTGAGAGAACCCTGCAGCCTGATTTGACGTGCATTGGCTAGCAGTAGTTTTCGGCAGACTTAACAGCTAAAAACTAAATGGGGCACAGCATAATTCAATCACACCTGTCCTTTTTTTTTTTTTTTTTCCTCTCTGACTCTATAAAAATTCAACAGGGGACTGTTTTCAGCAGGGAAAATAAGCCACATTTATCCATGTGCAGAGTGGCTCAAGAGGACTGCAAAGGGAACTGCAAAATTCGGCCCAAAGTGATGCTGTTCCTTATTGTTGAGACAGAAAAAGCAACTTTTAAAAAGATACTCAACAAAAAAATAGGGAAAAAATTAGGTATACATGAATAGAAGATTCGCAAAGACACTGTTAAGGTAAAAAAATTTGAGAAAGAATGACAAAGTAGAATTTAAGAGAGAACGAATATGTGGAAACTGGAAATACTTATATACTGAAACTGAAGGTGGGACGGACCAGGAGTGAACACCTTGAATATAACAATATGGATAATAAAAGCTTATCGTCACGGAATTCTCAAAAATAAGCATATGATGGATCTGTGATGCTTGCTTATGGTTTTTGACACTGTAAGAATCAAGTTTCCACCTTTAATTCGTAACTACCAATGCAAAAATATGCGTTCTTGACAAAATAAAAATTCCAATTCTTGTATACTCACTATTCCAGCAGCACTGAATTTCTCAAAAAATGTAAGATATGCCAAGAATCACAATAAGAAAAGTGATAACTAGCAGCATTTAACTTGGAAGGAGAGAAGGAAAGGAATACTTTACAAAACCAAAAAAAAAAGAGAACCCAGAAGAATTCCTTTGCCCTAATTTAGCAAGTCAGATGTTTAATGTTCAAACAAACATGCATGGTTTTTGTAACAGACACAGGGCCTAGATTTCCCTGACAGAAGAAACTAGGCAGGCGTTTTGGTTTGGGTTTTTTTTTTTTTCCTGCTGATACTCCTCTCCACTTTAATCTAGCTGACCCGACACTGAGCAGGGTGAGTTGGACTAGATGATCTCCCAAGGTCCCTTCCAGCCTCAGCTTTTCTGACTCTGAATCTTTCCAGTGGTATTTCCGCTCTACAGATCTTATTACAAATTGGAAAAAAATACCTGTGAAAGCCCGGCACCTTATAGCTCTGCTGTACAGACTCCCGGCCACGGAGAAAAATGGTTCTCAACCATCGCGTAAGATCTGCCGCAGGGAGCTACTGTCACCGCACAACAAGATGACAAAGAGAGCAAAAAGTATGAGGTTGCTTCCAGTAGTTGGCTGGCTTCTTCACCAGCAAAAGCTTCTCATATAAAAATTCACTTCACACAGCCTCGGATAAAACTAATCCCGAACACAAATCTTCTCCTTGATTATAAAACACGTTCCACGCTTCACAGCTGATAGCTACCACGATGTAAAATTCTAGGTTCAATAGAAGAAAATATTAAATCAGAGGGCATAAATACGTGAATGCAAAAAAAAAAAAAAAAAAGTCTAAAATAAAATACGTTATTTAATTTCAAGACTTTACTTCATGAATTAATATCTAAAAAGTCTCCAAGTAATATTCTCTGTGTTCAGGCTCCTACTTTACCTTGCTGGCATCTTTTTTATTCTGCTGAACCTGTAACGCTATGATCTGGTTTTTGCATTACAGTCTAGAGTCTCCTAAAATACTACAATATTATAAATTTAGTTCTATACTTGTTTAGTCAATCTCGAGAAGCTAAAAACCAGAACGAGTGAAAAACTGTATGACACACAGAGGTCTTGAAGAGGAAGTAGAATGTTGAGCTGTTGCTGTTATCGATGTTGATACAGACTTGTGGAGTTTTCATGAAATATAAATATACTTTAATATACTGATTATTTTCTCCTGAATTTACTATTCTGAGGACAGAGTTAGCAATAATATAAAACTGTACTTCTAGTCCCCTAATGAATATTCTTTATCAGCTGTGCTTTAAGCATTGAAAACAAACACCTATAAAAGTTTAATTTGCATTATTTTTTTATGTATAAGAAAACAGAATGGGTTTTGTAATAAGTTTAGTTTTACATCTCTTTCTTTAATGTGGTAATCCCCTCAGATCAGTTAATTAAGCTTATGGATCACTGAAATTTAATATTTTAAGAGAAGAAATGAACATAGATTCCACCTCTTTATAGCTAGCTGCTCCCAAAAATGTAAGGTTCCGTTTCAATAAACAAACGAGGTAATTTTTCACGCTAAAGACAGAATGGACGGATCCCTGTTAGATGGGGACATGAGACTCCCAGGAAGAATTTCTTCTGCTTCATAAACTGCCTGATGATACATGTGTGTCAAATGCATCATGTGTATAGTCGAAAAATGCAGGACTTTTATGATTCTTGCTTAATATTAACCCTTTTCTTGTTTCTAATTTTCATCTCTATTAAGAATTTTGTAACAGCATCAAGGACGTGTATATAATTCAACGGAATTTTGTAACAGCATCAAGGACGTGTATATAATTCAATACACTTGCTTAGATGATGCTTCCTCAAAGAAACAGAGACTGTTTATTCAGGCTGTTTATTGCAAAACTGTTTCTGCACACACAGTTTTGGGATGTTTGCTGTTTCTGTGAAATTCCTGTCCTTTATTTCAAGGGTGTTATTCCCCCGTGTTTTGCGGTGAAAGGAATCTCTATTTTCTAAAGGCATTGTGTCCTTCCTATAAGTTAGAGGTGGGGAAG
>NW_020799124.1:5464260-5501597 GCF_003259725.1 Athene cunicularia | reverse complement strand
CCTTTTTCTTTTTTTTTTTTTTTTATTTAATCTAGTTTTAATTATTTTTAAAAAATACTTTGCCATAAGATACTTTAATTAGCCAGAATTTGGGACAGAAAGAATTAAAAGCCTATTTATTGTCTCAGTTATCAATATAGCAGACTTGCTTACCCTGAAGGGATCGACTCAGTAGATAGACACACAAACAGAATTTGGAATTTGTTAGGACACATTGGAAAGTAGATAAGTTACTTTGAATACATGTATAGCTCTTGAAGGAGATTCTCTATCGCTTCAGATACCCATAAAAAAGATGAAATATTGAAGCACTGAAAAGACTACTATCATGGTCCCCATTTCTTAGACAATCTATGGATAGAATACTGTTGAGATTTAAGCCACGAAGAGGTGCACTTCAGCCCCTGAAGTGGGTTATGCACGTTACAAATTGCTGCATTTTCTTTTCTTTTTTTTTTTTTTTTTTTTTTTTTTTTTTCATTATTTAGTACTGCTCCCCTGTTCAGTCAGATAATGGCTAAATTAAAAATGAATATAAAAGCACCTTACATTTCACAGCGCAGATGGACCTGGCTGAAAAGTTCATCCAAGATGAACAAATCGCATTATTTTTGCCAAAATGTTGTGTCAAGCATTTAGGTCATGCTGTCTTGAACAATGTGCTTTTAAACAACCAGGAATGAAAGAGAACAGGGGAAAGAATCTTAGCTTTGTTTTGCCCTCCTTTTAGAAGAATCAGTTGTCACAAAGCTTGAAGAATTTTCCTGAAGGAGTTAAAATAGCGTAAGATGAAGAATTCGGTAAAATTAATCAAATAGCTGTTCTTGATACATTTAACTGTAAAGAAGCAGTGTTTACGAAACAGAAATAGACTCTAGGAATAAATTAGGCATTGGAAAAAGAGGTGGGTGTAGCAGAGGAATGAGTACTTGGAAAGTGGGGAGGGTAAAGGGGAAGAACAACAACCGGTCACTTTGCCGTGAAGCAGCGAGCAGGTCAGTTGGGTGAATGAACTTTGGTGCAACTTAGTCTCTCAGACACGGCCGTACTTACAGGTTTTAGAGACTCGTGCTGGTCTCATATCTCGTACGTGTAAATAGGGATGGCTTTAGCTGTGCTTATTCTTCCATAACTTCCCTTATTTTCTGATCTTTATCCCCCGGGAACTTCCTTTATACTTATATTAGCAGCAGATATTAAGTTTTCCAAGGCTGACAAAAAATGAACATAATCCTTCCTGGGAAGTTTAATGCCTTCGTGCATGACTTCTTGTTTTGTTCACTGTATTAGATTTGCTTTTCCTTCCCCCGCCCCGCTTCTTTTAGTCTTCCTAATTTCAAGTCACTTGTATCTCATCTTGTTCTCAGCAGTTATTCCTTCCTAAAGGATTAACGTATTTGTATGTTACTCATTTTGCAAAGCAATGTCAGGCCGTATTTTCCCATAAGGTTCTTTAATCCTCCAAATTGTCCCTTATTTATTCGTCAGTCTGTCTGTCTCTTGCTCTTTCTGGTATTCCAAAGCTGATGCTTTAAATTACAAAACTCAGTCCTCAGCGTGATGCTGGGGTGTGAATGACTTTGTAATCTGGGGGGCAGGGAGGCAAAGAGTGTGAGGATGATCAGGCATTTGCCTTTTTATTTCTCCACCCTACATTTTTCTTCCCTCTCCCTTTTCCCTAACCACGCCGGTCACAGACCTGTGAAGTTGGAGCTGGTGTCCATACGCTTAATAAGCCACAATGGATTTTCCTTGCCGTGAACTTGTCCCACCATCCCATGTACCCATACAAGTTTTTACATCTACAGCACCCCGTGGTAGGCGCTCGCACAGCTCAGCTACATGCCCTATAAAGAACCACCCTATTTTTCTAGTTTTGCGTCTCCTCCCTACCACGCTCATTTGATGGTCTGCAGCTGTTGAATTTGAGAAAGTCTGCCTTCCATGCCTGTTCACTCTCCATGCCACTTGCAATTTAATGCATCTCTTCCATTCTTTCACCATCACCAATCACCTCTTATCCAGGCCAAAGCCCGCTTACTCATCCCTCATACGGAAGCTGGTCCAGACCTTTGGTCAGACTTGCAGCCCTTTCCTCGGCCTGTCCTGTACAACTGTCTCCTTCTCCAGGCAGGGAGAACCAGAACTGCAGAGTGTTCAAGATGGCAGTGCATCACCATTTTATACTGTGGAAAAAACATCTATCTGTTTCTCCTGGCTTTCCCTCACAATTTTTAAAGTTTGACTTCGCTTTTGTGACTGCTATGATCATTGAGCTGACGTTTGCATGGAACCATCCATCATTACTCTTTCCCCAGTTTTAATGGTCTGCTGAATGTCTTTTATTAAAAAAAAAAAAAAAGAAAAGAAAAAAGAAAAGAAAATTAGGATTGCTTTTTGGTAAACAACGTTTTTGTGGAAGCGACGTTTTGCTTCTCTCTAGGTTTACCTACAAGGTTAAATGCCCCATCGCTGACTCTCATAACATTTTTTTGTTGTTTCTCCCACCTGATCCTCATCATAACTATTCAGAATAACAGTATCATCTGCAAATTTTGTCGTGTTGCTTTTCACCTCTTTTTCTAGCTTTTTTACGGATACGTTAAACAACACAAAGTCCCAGCAGATCCCTAAAGATCACCCCCAGCACCAGTGGTCTTCCTTGTGAAAACTAATCCCTCGCTTTTACCTTTAATTTTCTATCTTTTAATCAAATATTTATCCATGCAAAGACCTGTGGCTATTAGGGATTTCAGTGGCTATTTAGTCCCCTTAAAACCTTTTTTTTTTTTTTTTCTGGTAACCTAAGAAAATCATCAGCCCAATTTCCCCGGTACACTTGTTTGAAATATTTTAACATGCCAGCCAGCATTGACCACTGCACATATAGAAACAACACCTGAGTTTTGTGGACAGAAAGGCTATTGCTAGGACTGGAGGGTGGGTTCTCTCCAGAGAAATAAATACCCTTCTCCATTACCTGTTTGTCCATCTTTACTATTTTATATGCAACACTTTTCATGCATGCCTAGAAATAGGTGTCAGCAGAATACATCACTTCAAATCAGCTGTGCTCCTGCGAGCTGGCTGAATTACTTACCAGTTGCTAGGTGGATGCTGAAAGACCTTTGATCTTAAGAAGCCAAAGTAGGAGCTTGAGTCTTGGGGATTTTTTGGTTTTCCTTTTCAAAGGTTTCCCCAGAAACTAAACGCTCGAGCTAGGGCTGCATTACTGCTGACTGCATACAATTTCATTCCTTCACTGAGAAGAGTCGGAGAGGCCTGTGTGAACTACGCAGACCAAACACGTAAAACAAGTACCAACTGTAGCTTACACCGATTCAGTTTAACTCGGCGTAAAACTAACCAAAACTGTTCCAATGGAAACTGTAACTTTGAGCAGCTTTACCTGCTCACATCAAGAACTCAAAACAGGTGATAACAGGTGAAATTCCCCTTCGTATACATGTATTGTAGTCAGACATTTCCAAAGCAAAACCTCCAAAAACACTTCATAAGCCCCTGATCTTGGTTATCTGTGTCTCTGCTCTTTCTCTACTTAACGCATCACTGTTCGGTGAATCAGTCATTCAAAGGTTTTTGTTTGCTGTTTTAACATACTCAGCTTACGACTGTGCAAATAAGATTCCCAAATCCATTCCTCAGATCAAATAAAGGTAATTACAGAGCTTACTGTGGGCGATTCCCAGTGGGAGGGTGGGAGTGGCCACGGGTGGGGCTGCAAGGTGAATACTGTACATGCACAACAGAGAAAATGGGAATGTACCACACCCATCATAAAACATGCTGCCACAGCCAGCAACAGAAACCATTAGGGTGGATCATCATACACACCTTCCCATAAAGACAGAAGGATGGCATGAGATCCCAAGATGAACTCTCAAGTCACAGGGAGATGAGCATGACTCACCGAGAGAGAAAAGGAACGTAAAACAAATTATGGGACTGCTGAAGGATCTGTGCCGCGTGTCCCCCGTGTTCCCCCTACAAGATGTTCCCCAGAGAGGATTAATAGGTGCACCACATCGCATACAGCCCTTAAGCTATCAATAAGTCATTCATGGCTTGCTATTAATCACATTTATTAACTAGCACATAAGCAGCAAGGAACAGGGCCACAATGCATTATATGTCGGGTACAGAGTAGCTGACAATTCCTGACCCACGTTACTTATTATATCACCCAGTGGTTCTCACATTTTTTTGGAACGATAACCAATCTCACCTCTTAGCATTTGTCTTTAAAACCAACCGACATTTGCTCTTCAATTAAATTTTAATGGAGAACTCTGGGGAAAAAAAAAAAAAAAAAAGATATCTTAGAGAAAATATTGTGGATACCCCGTAGACCACTTTGGGAACAAGGAACTAGAAGAGCCACTGAAATAGAGCAAAATAACTAATAATGAGAGAGAAGAAAGTAAAGTGACAGGAGAGGAAGGAGAATAGATAAAGGAATACTTAGAAGGAGACAACCTGTGTAGTGATAAGAGAAAGGGACACTGAGGGGAGCAAAAGATTATGTGAAACAGGGCTATAAAAAAGGTAAGAGTGAAGCACACAGGCAGAGACCGTGGGGGATACCTGCAGAAGAGCAAAGTGACAGTTCCCTCGTGTGTCCTCCCAGCTTTCAGCAATCCTCAGTTCAGAATTTTTTGAGCCAAAGCTGGTATCTCTTTAGCCACCATTCAATGCAGTGGTTATAGATGCTTTATCTTTGCTTCTCCCTATGATTTTTTTGTAAGTCACGTGGTTGCACCAATTGCTCTACTAGTTGTATCTATACATTCCCACGCCCCAGACCCGCTGCAGAGTAAAACTTTGCTCTGAATTCAGCACAAAGATTTCAGTTACACTCTTGCTACAGTCAGCTCACGAACGTGCTACGCCGTTATCTCTTGTGCTGGTCTGACCTGCCAACCGACTTGGTTATTCATGAAAGAATCACAGAGTTTCTGTATCATATTAACTACTTCGACTCTTGGAACTGTGTCTGACTTCAAGCTTAGACGTCTAGTATAAAGCAATGAAATTTCATACTCCTCATTCAGGAAACAGCACAACCATTCATCCAGAAAACAGGACAGAGTATGCAAAGGACAGGGTTTTGAAAATATGATCAGAGTTGCAAGGCTGGTAGGGAGAGCTAACATCTTTTTTTATTAGGTTAACTGGTGTAGTTGGAACGATGTATCAGTGTTTATTACGAGGAGGAAAACGGTGTGGGGAAAACCAAGTCTAAATGACAAGCTCATTCACCTTCTTAATTTTTCCATGCTTGGTTTCTGTTCAGTGTTAAGTTCCCTTTCTACCGAGCTAATTATATTGGTTCAGCACCTGTGAGGGACTTTATCAAGGGCTTCCCAAATGACGGGTCTGCCCAGTCTACAAGAAATATGGAAGTTCTTATAGCGTTGTCTCAGCCATACTGCATCAATTTCTATCATGTTTTGTCTTTCTGTATAAATGAATACTTCAGCATTAGAGATAAAATACATACCCAAAATGAATAGGATATGCATTGCAGCTGAGGAGAAACCCTATGATCTGTTTTCCTCTATTTTGAGTGAATTGCTCCGTAGTTGGAGAATATCTGCTGTGTAAAGAGCACGGCGTGTCTGCATCTTGAACACTACATGTAGTTTCGGTCCTCCCATCCCAGAAAGGTGTTAGCAGCACTAGAATTTGTTCAAGGGAGGTCTGGAATGGCTTCAGGGATAACCAAATGTCTGGAGTGACTTCAGAAGGGACTAAGTTTCATCTCGGAAAAGAGGAAAACCTAACAAAAAGGGACTAAATCACAAACACAAAGTCCTCCGCAGGGACAAACATGCCTGTCCTTCCTCACAGCTGGTGTCAGAAGTAACAGATGGAGGATAAAATATAATCAAAAAAGCTAAAATGTCAATGTAAGGATGGGAACCTGGACTAAAGACCACAGTGACAGTAACATGGCCTGTATATTTTACTACATTCAGCCATGCAAAGAAATGTTCTGGATCAGCTTCTTAAAATGTTTTTTTCCATACAATAGATTTAGGACAAATGCTTTTTTTTTTTTTTTTTTTTTTTTTTTTTGCTGCAAACACTCCACTTTCCCCTCTACCTACCAGGAAGGACTGGGATGGTTTAGAGCTCATCTGGACACGGTGGCTGATAGCCCCAAGTCTCTATATAGCACACAGTGACCACTTGGTATCCAGCCTTGCCTACAGGATGCCCTTAATGAAAAGAAATAAACCCTGCTAATTCAGGAATGATCTCACAAAAACCGGCATCCTTCTCTTAACATGAATTCAGTACCTTGATGCAGGTGGCCCAAAATTTTGGTGGACTTCCTACTGGTCTATGATACTGCAGACCGCTGTGCTGTCTGTCACTCCTAAATTTCTCAGAGAATTGCTAGATCCAGGCTGCTTCTTCTTCATTTTTCCATTTGTCATTACTTCTTTTGCTATTTCATAATGCCACCATGTTTCTAGCACCCAATTCCCTTCAGCAATATTTGTCTTAACACACGATCTTTATTGACCACTACATCTGGCTGTCATCACTCAATTTGCTTTCACTCAAATCTCTAGTGAAAATAACAAACTCCATTAGAGTTAACCCTAAATCCTACTAGACAACACGTCCTATTTAAATCTATCAAATTAAGTTCAACATTATTCTAGTCAAGTGTCAGTTCACGCAACAAGTCACAAACCCAAACTCATCTGGAATTATTCCGCAACCGGATCTACTCGAGGAGAATCTACACTTCTGGGGAGTTCTGAAAACCAGCTACCTACATGTAAATTCAGTCAGTGTTGTAACATTCCGGTTATTTATATCACTCTCAGAATAACTATTTCATAGGAGCTGATTCACACGGAGAGATGTAACATCAGGCAAGCTGTAATGCAGCTGCAGCCAAACCTTCTTTCCCCCTCCACAGTTACTATTAAGAGAGTAGCAAACACATCCCATGTAATACGATGCAAAAAAAGGGTCTCACGGTTGCAAACTTTCCTCACCCAGACTTGAGGTTATCGCTGCTCCAGCTCTGATGAATTAAATTTATTTCCCACGTGCTCGCACTAAATATGCAAAAGTTATTTCCAGAGAGAGCTAAATGTGGGCAGTAACCACTAGCTAACCATGAGAGAATTGAGCTCAGAACCCTTGAATAAGAAAGCAAAAATAGCACGGTTAAATTAAACAAAGATTCACAAACAGATCTAAATTCAGAAGAAAGAAAATACGATTCTTAGAAGCTCTAGAAAAGCTTTTTGAGTATCCTATAATCAAGGTCCAATGCATGCTATAAAGAGAAGCAAGAAAGCAGTAAGGAGTTGATGTGGCTAACCCAGAGTTGAGCGCTGCGCTGCGCGGATCGAAATCCTGCTCCTGAAAACGTCTGCTAAAAATAGGGTAAGCCTTAGTGACAAGATCAACAAAGCAATCATAGCTGTCACCAACGGTGATCCAGCACGACCTTCAGTGTCAATCTGCCAGGAAGAAGCTTAGAAAGGATGTCTTGTGCTCCTTGTAAGCCATAAAAATTTCTGATTCTCATTAATATTTTTTTTTTCCCTGAAAGTTTCCCATGTAAATAGTTAACACATAGAAATATTCCTGTATACATGGCAACTGTTAATCAGAAATTCTTGGACACTTTTACAATATTTGGAACTTGACATTACTGGGGGGCAGACTTGTAACTATAAACTGAAAAGTGGAATTCTAAAACCTCATGGTTTCTCTGCCTCCTTTCTCATAAAAGACTCAGGGGGGGGAAAAAAAAAATCCCAAATAGTTACTTCTTTCTTACACTGGAAAACCTCAGTGTGATTTGGGGAGGAAAAAGATGATTTAGTGTTTTGGGGAGGGGGCAGAGAAGCGAATAGATGACACAAGCCAGTGTCAAGCAAGGATCAGCGAGCTGCCTAAGGCATGCATGCAGAATGAATTACGAATTGGGGAACATCCAAACACACCTTCCCCTCATGAAAACTGATCTCCGCCCGAAGGGATGGAGAGGGCATTTACAGTAACATACAGCGTTTAGAGCAGTTCAGATTGCTCGGGCGGTCCAGTGCCGAGCTCTGGTGAAGTGTAGCCCTCCAAGATCCAGAAGAGACACAAAACCAAGAATTGTTTAAACTATGGATTGCTGCCACAGGACTCCAGTCAAGCAGAGCTAATAGATCAGCTGCTGCTACCTTGCTTATCCAAACGCTCAGCTGAGGTTACAGTTTCTCACCGTTTTCTTTTTTTTCAAGGTAGTTATCTTATCATAGGAGCCTCGGATTGTCACGCAACATTTACAAAAGTAAAAGTGACATGGGCTGGGGAGCAGTGGTTCCAGCTACATCTGGGATAATCGGATACCTTTTTCCAAATCAAAGCATCATTGTTTTCTTTAACACATCCTACACCTAAGCGACCCACAATTTCCTCAAGCTGTCCGTCTCACAGGCACAGTTTATTGTAAATGATTTATTGTAATCCTGATTATTGACAACCTCCACCAACTTTAATTTTTTTTCCTCTCTTAAAGGAGATTAGTCAGTAAGTGGTCTGATTTCTCTTCGCTAAAATCTGTATTAACAATGCAAAGTGCTTTGGGTTGGGGTTTTTTGGTCTGCAAAATAAAGGTAGCGCCTCTACAGGACATTTTGAAAACAAACAAAAAAAAATAGATTTAAAGAAGAGTAACAGCAAAGATTTTCCAGGATGTTAACTTGGCAGTTTCTACTTACCTGTATTCATAGCCTGCTGTGATGGATATCAGTGAAAGTAAAGCTGCAAATGGCTTTTGGAGTGAGAAGTCTGGACTCCAAACAAAAAATTAGAAAGTCACAAGTACATGGCCAGAGTTTTTTCTCTCACAGCAAGCCATAGCATTTCCAGGATAAGGATACTTGGAGAGTTTCATGGGCCCATTTTCTGTCACCTCTTTGTCCTGTTGAGATGACAAGGGGAAAGGTGGGGCAGTGATAGAGTTGACTTGGTGGGTCCGTGGTGTTTAGCCAAAGTCAAAGCACCACAGAGAGACCGTTATCACTGAGCTGCTGAAGAACCATGCCAATCTTAACGGGCAACCTGAAAACAGCACTGTGATTGTAGGCTTGGGATTCTCCCCCAGGTGGGACACCCCTCTGAAACAGATTCTTGACAAAGGCATTAAATAACCTCCACTGAATGCAGATTATCAGATCCACATTATTTTAGTACAAGGCGGCTTCTGATTTAATATTGAGTAAAACACTTTCACTATGCAGGAAGGAAATTTCGTAGTATTAAAATGGCAGTCAGGCTCCTCCTTTCCTACCAACCTCCATGAGACAGCAAAATGAAATTCATAAACAGAACCTGGCAAAATTCTTGGAGGGGAGGGACAATAGTCATTTGGTTTTCCTGGACCTTTTGTATTGACTGCCCAAACAACCACGATATATTCACTTTGTTTTCAGAAAGGAGGTCTGATTGCCTTCCGTAAGCAGAGCCAGATCTTCCTGACCTGTTGAGTTAACCCTTTAGATAATGCTTCTTTTTATCTGGTTCTGTCACAGATCCTAATGGTAAACATAACGATAACATAAAAGCTTCAGGCGTTATTATACTCTGCAGTCAGAGCTTGTTGACTCACCTATTTTCTTATTTTCGTTACTCTGATTTTCTTGAAATCACGCTCCTCTTTATTCTTTATTGGTGACCCATCGTCAGATGTCTCCTGCCATGCAAAAGTCATTAGGCAAGAATCATAACTGTACAAAAGCTTTTAATAAAATTCTAATGCTGAAGACCACAAATGAGGCAGCTGGGTTGAAGAACTGCAGCATAAATGAGAGGTCAGACACTGCTTTATATAACCTGAAGATAAGTGGGAAACCAGCACTAAGAGGGCAGACAATGCAGGACACTTACACACACACACACAAATATTCCCCAGTTATCAGTTTTCCCAGCTGCTTCTTTCAAGATGAGCATCCACTGGAAGTGTATCTTCCCGTCAGCCTCCAGTCAAGCTACTGGGAGAAGAGTCTGCGCCTGCGATATTTCTGAGCTTTATCTAACATCGTTCTTTCCTGATACACTACTACAGGCCATATAATTGATTCCCAAGCCCCATTGTGCTTTATCCCCTCAGGCAGTGCAGTCTTACTCATCATAAATACGGATTTCTCTTTGAACTATAGGGCAAAAAAGATTTTCCACATTTCTAGGTGATAGATCTTTGTTAATGAATCCTAACAAACCCCTTAGTTATTTACCTGACAGCCATTTAAACATGTGGCAAAGACCTTGCAAATTAACTCTTGGAGTAAAGTGGCTTTTTTTTCCCCCCTACTGATACACCTGAAATCTAAACTATGAACACAAGACATCTCTACATAGGTACACACTCGGTGTAGCTTTATGGGAACGACATGAGAAGAGGATGCAAGTTCTTCTTTTGTTGTTTTACCGTATGGTTACAGTGAACGAGGACTGGGGGGAAAAAAAAAAAAAAAAAAGATAGAAAATAAAATAGTAGAAGATTAAATTTATCCCTCTTAATCCAAAGAATACCATCAAATACACTTCATGTATCCAAAGATCAAAGATTGGGAACTTGAGAGGAGACATAACTAATAAAAATAGGTATGGAATGATGAAGTTATTTACATATCTCAGATACATTTAACCATGCAAAACAGAACCAAAATGTGGAAGGGATTGGTGATAATAGAAAAGCAAAAGCAAAAATATAAGTCTGTAGTAACCATCAGTCTAAGTAGTGACAGCAAAAAACCTTCCCACTGAAAGCAACTGAGGTTGTGTCACAATCTCTCAATAAAGCAATATTACTAAATTGTATAACCCCAAAGGAATATATTTTCATTAATTTACGAACCTATAGAAAACAAAGTAATGACTTATTTTTATAAAAATGTTGTGGTAAATCCATATAAACTCTGTATCACGTCTTCATTGTAATTGCACCTACAGAACGTTTCTTTAAGAGCTAATTAAAAAAAAAAATAAAAAAAATCAACTATATTAGGAATTCTCGCCCAGCTGCAAATCTCCCACTGTTAGTCATCTGCACGTAACAAGGTGGTTTGTTTTACAGTTTAAGTTTTAGAAAGTATTTATTGCAATTTGATTTTGTCATAACAGGATTTCTATTGGACGTGGATTCGGTAATGGTTTCGCTACTCCAGGATCAATCTAATATTAAATTTGCTTCTTCGGACACTCTGGAAAGGGACCAACAAGACCTCATGAAGACACAGGGGGATTCGGTATCCCCAGTCCAGCAAACTGTGAGTAAGGCAGCCCAGTTCTGTTCTCTTTCTTCAGAGGCACAAGGTCAGATACAATATTCAGCAACTACTGTATAAATCTCGGCATATTTAACTGGTAACGAAGTAAACACTGAAAGTTTTATCCCTAAAGAGCAGAAACTTGAGTTATTCCTTGGAGCTAACCCTAAACTCCATGCTACATTTCCTATTTATTGCTTTAAAATCCTATTACTTAAAAACAAAACAGGCAACCCATCTAGCTATAATGCAGCAAAAAATGCCACATTTAGAGCTAATTCTCATCCTGCTTCTAAAATAAATACATTAAAAAGAAGACAGAGAGACATCACAACATTTTCGTCTGCTCCCTAACAGTAGAGGATACCTTCAAGAACATCAGAATTCCTTAAGACTTTTTTGGAATAAAATGATCCGTCTCCCGTTGCCTGTATGTTCACCAGGTTTACCTTTTCATAACAAAAGCAAAACTGACAGTGGTGTTTTTCACCAAACAACAGCAAAAATAACCACTGGCATGCTTTCATTATGAACATTTCAGGTGGAGGACTGACAGCACTGCCATTCATATAGCTAAATACAGGGGGGCGTTTTGATTCGTATTTAATAAAAGATCTCGTAAACACACGTATTAGGACCGTAGAGGAGAGTGAGGAAGAAAGAATTAAGAAGTTACAAACTGAGCGAGTCTGAGTTCAGACAAGAAGCCGAAAGCATCATGAGGTCCGGTGTGCTTTCTGCAGGAATCCATGACAGAACAAAACATGAATAGATTTGAGACGCAGACCCACGCGCAAATGAAGGAAGCAGCTGTGCCATGTTCCTCTCCACGGAAAGCTCTGGCTTTACACTAATTTCCCTCCCCTTTGGGACTTCTTGAAGTCTGGTTCTTCCATGACGGCATATATTCCTTTACCTGTTCTCCTAAAATACCGTCAGACCAGCTTGGATTTGGAGGGGAAAGGGACCACGTGATAATCCGTTCCGGCTTTTTGCGTGACACAGAACGTTACACTTCCCCCTCCACTGAACACAATAACCTGCTCTTGACTTAAGCGTGTTTTCTCAAAAGCCATCCCAGTTGTTACTCATCCTTGATGTCAGGGAAAATATGCGTAATTTCTAAGCTGAATGTGTTCAGCTTCAGGACCCAGACACTAGATCTTGTTAAGCCTTTCTCTTCTAGATTAAAGAGCACTTTAGTAGCTGCTATTTTCTTTTTGCTAAAGTGCAAAAGGGAAGGGAGGAGATGAGACAGGAAGAAGGTTAAAATGTCTGCCTAGAGCCTACCTGTCTCACAGAATGAGTTTGGCGATGTTAATGAAAGGAAGTGATGTAACTAGCAACATATCTGGCAGCTTGTAACACCATCAGAGGATGAGATCAAGCTTATTTGACTAAACTTGTATATGACAAGACTTGCACTTATCATATTCCTGTCATTTAATCTTTCATCACTGGGTCATACATCATCTTTTTCCTGAAATTGTCAGACCAACTAGTCAATAGTTACCTAAGACATCCTGTTTTTCTGAGATAGTTTGGTTTTCTCGATGCTTTTATTAATTTACTTTTGAACAGCTTTGGATACCAAGTAACCAGAAAACCCTTTAGATCTTTTAGGGCTTCTCTGCATGAAGGCGTCTAGTAATTTTATATTCCTCATCAATAATATATCTTTGATGTACTTATTTTGTAAATAAATAATAATATTTGCTCTTACTAATTCTAAATAAATGCCAATAATTCATTGCAGGATAATCCCAGTTATAACTGCCAACCATATGAGTCAGACAGCAGGACAGAAAGGAAGAGTTCAGAGTCTTCTCACAGCCCCAGCCCTGCTTCTCCAGCTCAGGATCAAATTCATGGGAGATACCCTACAAGCCAAGGAATTCACTGTGGCAAGAACAAATTTAAAGCGTCTTTCAGCACTGAAAAATTCAGACGGTACAGTTATGAGGAAAGTACTGTAGGAAATTATGACAGGTTTCTCAAGAGCAGCAGAAACCCCTTTCACCCCTACAAGAGGCAGATCAGCGAAGATGTCTTCCAGGAAGCACATCAAGCCCTCCCACCAGAAGGTTCACCCTTCAAAAGTGCTCGAAGCATCGATGGTTTCGAGGGTCTACCAGGATCTACAGGTCCCGATGAGTCAGAGTCATTTCCTACACACATCCAGAACATCTCCACAGAACAGCCATGGTGCAACAGCCTCCAGTACAGCACCACAGGTCAAGATCACAGTTCACAAGTCATGGTCAGTATTTTTTTCTTTTTCTTTTTTTTTCCTGTTTTCAATGTCAAAAATATATTTTTGGAGTTATTCTCTTATCTCTTAATGTTACTACATAGACATTTATTCTTGTCAAGTTTCAGGCTAGAGTTCAGGACATGTTTACTTGTCAAAGTTCTCTCTTTTATAGCCTTTCCCTACTGAAAAACAGTCCTCAGAAAGGTGCACAAGGACAAAAGATTTTCCTCTAAACACAATACATGTATCCTAAATATCCAAATCCTTTCTGACAACAGGTTTTGTATCAGTACTTGTTATCAACTAGTATTTTCAAGGGACAAAAGTTCACGAAACAGTATTTTTCAAGCACGAGGACATGTGTATCAGATTTATTACGACACCTTGGCTGACCTGCATTTTTCTCGATGCAAATAGAAGAGAAACTATCAGACATCAGTACTACATATAATTAAATAGAAGGTGTTTATGGTATGTGCAGTGCAGAGGTACCTGGGCTAATTCACATACTGGATAGAGGCGACTGACTATTTCAGGCACCACAGGGATCCCTGAAAAGCAAGACAAATTACCCTCCAGTATCTCCAAAAGGTATCTCTGCTGTGATCCAAAGGGTAAAGCATATCTTCATAATCTAGTGCAGACAAAAATAATGACTCCATCTGCCAGGAGAGGGCCCTAACCACTGGTTCGACATTGCTGTGAGGCAAAGAGTTCGAGGGTTACCAAAAGAAAAAAGGGTTAAAAAAAAAAAAATCTTAATTGGATTAAGACAATTTACCAGGGAATGGAGGGATGTTGTCAGGGTACATACCTGGGGATTGAAGCCATTCAGGTTAAGGAGAAAATTGATCTAAATCTCTTATTTCCTGGATAAATAGTCATCTAGGTCAGATGAGTTTAATGCAAAACCTGTAAGCTGTTGATGGAAAAAAAAAGAAAAAAATTCCCATTTTCTTCCCAAATCCCTGGGCTGCAAGATGTAGAGGATGTAAAACTAGCGCACAGCAGAAGTCCTTTGCCAAATAAGTGGGACTACTGAGGAAAAGACTGGCTACTTGTCAGCAGTAGCCACACGGGAACACCAGTTCAGTCAGCATTACACACTGCCGGCAAGTCGCCATTTCCGAAAAACTTCATCTTACACCCACCAAAAGAGCATGGACATTTATCAACACTGAGTGTGGCATTTGCTTGGGGCCAGGATACCAAATCAAGTCTAACATGTGCCCCTACACTAGTCCGTACCGTAAAGATGGTCATTCCGGCCTTGCTTTAAACCAGAAGGATGGGCACTACTGGTTCCTTGAAATCAGAAGATGCTACAACATCCGCTCTCAGAATTCCTCTTACATGGGGGGAGGAACCTGAAGTCAGTCACCAGGCGCACGGATAAGAGCGCTGCTTAAAATACATCATTCCCTGAACTATTAATTCCCAGCTCGAGCTCTCTCTCGCTTCTCGTGCCATGTGTTTGAACTGCTCGTCTAAAGTTCTCAGTGCTCAGCTTTCTAACTAAAAGACAGCAACGTTTAACATCCCGGAGGCCGAGCCCTTCACAGACCCCAGGAGAGGCAGCTGGGCAGACCTTTGAGAAACCAAGATTTGGTGAACATCTCTGTGTTCATCGCCACAACTGCAGAAACGAGTCGCATTCTTACCGCATTTCCTACATCTTAATCCACTTCAGTTGTCAGCCTGGTCTGATTCTTTTCTGCCACCTCTTCCCTGTGCATTATAGACCTCGCCCTCTACTAATGACAAAAACTCCGGCGTCAGCCTGAGGTACCGACAGTCTGCGAGATAAAATCAAGGAGTATGAAAAGAGAGAGACGCAGAGACACATGTGCACACTCAGGAATGAAAGATGGGGTATGCTGTTTGTGTGTGTAGGGAAAGCAGATAAACAGAAGTGGACATTTTCTGAATTGCTCTTTGCATGGAATCCGGACTGGGATTTTTCCTTCTGAAAAAAATGGTAATTTTATAAATGCAGGAAAGCACGTTTCTTCTTTTACCACTAGAATATAAAGCAAGTTCTATGTAACACAGTGACAGAATCAAGTCCAAAAATACAGTATAATGAAAGACAAATCAGAACAGTAACAGAATTATTCTATTTTAAATTGAGGTGTTTTCTCTAATGACTCTTTCCTTAAATATTTTCTAGCAGGATTCGGACATGAAGCTTAGGACATCGCCACTGGAAGGGCAGCCTGGTTTGTATTGCTATCAGCCTCAAGTGCAGCAGATGTATTGCCCCTCACACCCTTTCCATCAGGTCAGTACCATATGTACACCAAAATCCCCTGTATTTCTGGCACCGTAATGGTATAGTAGCTATGGTAATAATACAAAATACAGATGAAACAATACCTGCTAAATTTGTGTTTGCAGGGCCATGTTTGTATACATACATTTTGTTTATGATGAGATCTTAAAAGAATCACATTTAAATGCATTTTAAAAGGGTCATCCAAAAAAAAAAAACCAACTTGTAAAAATGGAATCTTGGTACTGCTTATTTATATTTTCACCATCATGATCAAGAAAATTGGCTTTGAAACTAAATAAATTATTAACATAACTGTTGGCATTTCAGGATTCCAAGGAATTAACCGTGCTTTAACTTCAGAATAAAAATTAAATATATGTGACTGTATACTTAAAATTCAGATCAAACGTAGAAAACCGCTTTTAAAGCAAAATTTTAACAGCAAGATGTTGCTCCCTTTCCTTGTGCTCGATGGCGCACACATCTCTTTTGCAATCTTTTGACTGTTACATCATCCTCCGTGAAAGATTATTCAGCTGAAGCATAATTGACAAAAAATGCTGATGATGCATGAGAATGCACAATATTAAGGTTGTTCTTCCCTAATGTAACTATGT
The DNA here is from genome assembly GCF_003259725.1 of Athene cunicularia. NCBI lineage: Eukaryota > Metazoa > Chordata > Aves > Strigiformes > Strigidae > Athene > Athene cunicularia. The sequence goes on along the minus strand of NW_020799124.1, from coordinate 5,485,136 downwards.
TATTAATACTAAAAATGCACAGGAGTAACTGACACCCTGTTTTTCTTGAGCGTGTTTAGATGTCATTCGAATACACGTCAGTCCGTATTTTCAAAGCAGCACACACACGGTATCTTTGCAAAATCATACATCTGTTCCTGAATTTTGCAAGTGAAAACTTGGTGTGGAGGGAGGGTGTGTATTACAGAAAGTGATTTTCGTTACTCTGAAACGTCTTTAAGTAATTTCCTTTAGATATAAATGGTGATGCTGCTCAACACATTGAAATTTTCCTCCTTTATGCTCAGTTCTCCGCAATGTAGGAAATTTTCAGTAAGAAAGACATTCAAGGAGATACAAATATGCTTGAAGCACCCTATTTAAAACAAAAAAAAACAAAACAAAAACAAAATCCCCAAACTTATTTGAGGTGAAATAAATTAAGGCAATGAGAATTTTTCAGATATGTACGCAAGAATCCATATACAAAAATAGCACAGCTACCAAAACTCCCAACCATTAGAACCGAATTAAATTAAACTTAGAGGAAACTCATATATATATATATATAATTATTTGAACATAAAAGCTCACACTTGAGTTCCGACTCCTTTGATCCCAGTGACTGATGACTGATATTGTGGAATCAACTGTTCCATCTTATTCGACATGCTTAAGAAGTATAAAAGGAATAACTAACAGAGCAGTGATTAAAACAGCGCAAAGCAAACAAAAAGCAGGTTACCATATGATATTTCACTGGGATTGTTAATTCATAAGGTGTTACTAGTCTGAGTCACTGAAATAGCCATTGTACCACTCATCAGGGTTTAGTCCCTCATGAGGAGGAAAAAAAAAAAAAAGGTTATTTTTGGCATGATTTTCCTTAAGAGAAAATTTAACTTCTGAAAATCTGATGCTGAATGACCATAAAGAAGAAGAATAGACATATGTTGGAATTTTATGATCACTGATAAAATTAAATCTTCTGTCGCAGATCACTTTTTAGGAATTTTATTTGCTAAGAGTTTTGTCAAGGAAGAATGAAAAAAGTATTCCATACCCTGTAGTGGATTTTCACATTTTTAAGCGTGTATATCTTATGCTAATAAATCCCCCACCTGTCTACTGAAACTTAAAGGAAAATGTCTCATTATTACAGTATTTAACCGCTCAGATATAGAGAGGAATCAAGCAGGGACTCCCTGTACTTGGAGAGCTTCAGGGACTTCCGCAGCCTTTCCGAACTTCTCGTGTCTGGGACAGTTAAAATGACCAACAGGACGGTGGGGCAGGGCAGCTCAGTAAGCACCAACACTTGCACGACGTAAACTTCTAAAATCAGGTTTCTGTTACTGTCATCATTCTCTTTCTGCTCCCTCAGCTGTGGCCAGCCCCTCAGGTTGTCTTGAAATCAGCTCAGGAACTCAAGGGGTGCAGAGGTTCTTCTCCAACTAGGCGTTGCACAAGGACAGAGCCGTTTTCTCAGGGCGTCCGGGTACTGCTGAAGTCCAAAGAGTTTCAGTATCAAGGGGTTTTGTACCCACTGTCCTCAGTGGGTAACCTCGGAAAGTGTACAGGTGCTCAATAGATGCGAGAAGGCACTGATAACCGAAACAAGCAGTTCTCCTACTCTGAGTAAGGAAATAATAGAATAATCTCACTCCTGGCTTTTTCTGTTACCTATCACTCCAGAATTCCACTAGACACAATTTACTGCACCTTTTTTCCACCCACCCCCCCTCCATAACGTTGCAAAAAGATAACTATCTTTTAATTTCTTACCAACACCATCACAATTAATTTGGTTTTTTCTTGTTAGCCTAAAACTCTGTAGAAGTGACAAAAGGTAGTAATAAAACTAAAATAGAATAAAAAGAAAGGTGATGTTACACTACCGTCCTAACCTAAAAATTGATTGATTTTATTATTGTTATTTTAGAAGAAAAGGGTCCCAGATGAAGAATTAACTTGCTACAAAAGCTCTGCTGGAAATATAAACTAGTTCCCCACTGAGCCTGCAGTACAGCCATTGTGGATGTACCACAGCACCATACACCTCACACACTATAAATGTCAGGTTTGTGTGTTGCTTTAGCAGAAACTCCAGTTGCCTTGTTTATCCGTTTGAATATTTTAAAATTTCTTTATTAATTCTGAAGCAGGGACCCTTCCCCTGTCACTGCTGATCTGATACCAGTACTATTAGTACACATTGGCATTAACCACATTCAAAAAAGCTACAAAATGAAAGCTGAAATACACCTCCTGGGAGTTGGCTAGGCAAGATGCAACAGGCACCAAGAGGAAAGTCTTCCATCCACCTGCAGACTGGCACCGTGACAGATCTCTTGCATGCAGCAGGTTTCTGTTAGACTTTCAATATTTGTGCTTCTTAATGTTACTGTAGTAAAAGCATGGCAACATGTTCTACTACTCAGAGGGAAAAAAAAAAAAAAAAAAAAAACACAAGAAGTCATAACAAGTAGAATTGCTGTCCGTGTGCCATCATCAGATACTGGTAAATGAAAGAGCATGTGATACAAGGCTGAGACGAAGTGGAATAACATCTTTTGCATGAAGCAGCTCCAGTATTAATGCTTTACATTTCAAATTTGAATGGAGCAGTGCAATTTAAATCACTAGGAAGTTACGCTCAAGAGAACGGGCCCTTTAGCCTGAAGTGAAGGATGTTCAAACTACACCTCGCTTTTCATTAGAGGGATGAGAGACATCAACTCCTTCGTTCATTTTGCCCAAATGATAAAGTGGCCTCACCTTCCCCTTTGCTGGACACAACACAAATGATGACTCAGAAGAAATATTACTTCTTATTGACCTGAAAGACGTAGCAGACACTTACTGAAGTGACTTACCCACCCACCATAAAACAGAGACACCTTTCATGCCAGTTGTGCGACTGTAAAACCAGCTCAAGCCTGTCATACCAGACCATTCCCCAGCCTCTGTTCCCTCAAAAAGGAGTAATGAAACCAATAAAACAGAAATAATCCTTAAAACGCCCAGTTCTTGCCTTTGGTAATGACATCACGACCAGTCCCATCTTAGTATCCCCAGATAAAAGAGCCGCTAAAACCAATAAAATCAAAATTATTGTATAGATTGCCCAGTTTTCTACTCTGATGAAAAATCTACACACAGTGCAACAAAGCAGGCAGCACAGAACCGCACACAGAAACTCCTTCACGCGGCTCTGGAGATGGCAGTTTTGCCCAGGGTTTAGTTTAACAAGGCAGGACACGATTAATTATGGACATCTCATTTCTTTCACTCTGCTTACTGTAGCAAACAAATGAGTGTATTCGGTAGGTTTTTCCACATTCCATTTCAGGCGGTTCGGGGTTAGACAGATAAAAGCAAACCAGCAAAAATTCAAGCAACAACAATGAAATTACTGAGAAACTGGAATAAATTATTCAGAATCCGGAATGAATAAATAAATTATGAACATTTCGCAAGCACATGATAACCTCTTACGGGCGTTTCGAGGGGATAAAGACCAAGAGCAACACAATTGGTCCAAAAATAGGAATGACAGTAAGAAACCAAGGAGATGTATAAACTAACACCAAGGAAGTTTTACCCGACAAGTCTCGAAAGCTGCATGATAATCTTTCGGAGGAACCGTCAAAACCTCGTGACACAGGACTTCTAGAACTAAGCAGTAAAACACTAGAAGAGGGCTAAGCAACCTTTGAGTACTAGGGAAGGCACGCAGGTAGACTTTTTTTTTTTTTTTTTTAATAGCTTATGACATGACTCCTAATTTTGTCCGTGCCCCAGCCCTGGCATCTGGACAGATTCATCTGTGTGAGGCAGAAATTCCTCTGACACTGAGCCCTGAGTTCAGCGGGAGCCTGTGCCTCGCAGAGAGCCAACTGACGGTATCTCACCTTAGCCGGGCACTGATTCTTTGTTCTTCAAAGCTGCTAGCCGGCAGGTTTTAACTGCAATTTGGAAAAGAAAAACACGCGACCGACTGCCGCGTTAAAAAATTGAGAGCAAACCCACGGAAACCCTGATGCGGTTGAGGATATTTATATGTGTTATCTCCCCTCTTTCACCTGTTTCTCTGGCATTGGCATGTTTCTGTCACGGTGATCGCGTGGATCAGCCGTTTCTTGAGTGTGTCTGGAGAGCTGGACAGGCTTAGCGATCTCCTGAAGTGATGGCTTAGCATTGCAGTCTCATTGCTTGTCCCTAGGGTGAGGGTAGCCTACATGCTGCATGATTCTCTGTGTTCTGGTCATTTCCGTGACAGAAAATAGGGGGGAAAGAAGCTGCTTGAGGTCGTGGGTCACAGCACTGAGACACCTGGCCTCTTGGAGAAGCCTGTTTCTTGTCACTGACTGTGAGGGAAGTGAGAGAGAAGCCTCACAGCTTCAGCGAAAGTCAGGCAGTATGAAACCCACCTACGAGCAGTGTCTCATATGCCACTCTCCTGACCCTGCAGTGACATTACTGACTTACTCTGCAAAGATACATCCACTTTATATATATTCTGATATATATGAGCCATCCACTAAAGCTTTTGTTGTTATTGTTTGGGGTTTTTTGCTGCCTTGCCTGATGACAGCAAATTGAATGGATGCTTTGGGATGTTATTCTCTTGGGATCGGGTTTTATACACTGAATTTTTGCCTTGTTGTATCCCTCTTCACCTAAAAACCGAAAAAAAACAAACACAAAACAACCAGCACACAAAACCAAACAGTCAAAACTTCCATGTTTCTTCCTGTATTTTTAGTGACTTCAGTTAATAGGCTTATTTTTCTATGGTGCACATTGTTTGAGGTACTTTATTCTGTTTTTTTTTATTATTATCTATACAAATAAAATACCATTAGTTTACTTGTCTGAACAGTGCAACGTTCAGGGGAGGCTGAGCATGCTCAGGTACTTCAGCTGCCACAGATGCGGCTGAAGGGAGATATGCTTTAGGTCTACACAACTACGAATTATCTGAAGATGTTTAATAGGGTACAGTTACGCCCATTTTGCACAAGAACTCAGCACAGCAGCACAGCAGGCAATAATAAAAGAAAGTACTTTTTTTACATACATCAATTCGGAACACACTGCAACAGGATCTGGCCACAGCCAACATATCAGCGAGTTCCTCCTCACACATGCCCTGTTTCTTCTACTTCTTAAGCATTATCTAGTAATAGTAACCATTTCCAATACCGTGCTAGAAAGACTTCAGCTCTGACTTGGCGTAACAGCTGTTAAATGTAGGCAGAGGACAATATCCTCGGAACTCAATAGTTTAATGCTGTTATTAAGAAATAAATATTTTTGAGAGCTTGTTGCTAAGCCAAGTAACATCTCTTCTATTGTATCATCAGTATCCCTCAGGAGGCAGCTACCCTGTGACTTACATTACTTCTTCACACTACCCTTACCAAAGAATCGCTCCTCAAAGCAGTCAAGAATCCCAGCAGCCTCTATTTCCCAAGCCCATCTACTCCTACAGGTAATAAATTTATTTTTTTTTTCAAGTCCTAACGTTACAGGAAATTCACTGTTTACCCATGGCCTATTTCCAGCATCATCTGCAATAACATGCTTACTCTTATTTGTCTTGTTCCCAGTGTGCTCTGTCCTGTTTGTGCGAATCACAAGATGTTCCAGACTCTGGGGCCAAGGCAGAGGGAAATGAAATGTTGTAAAGTGTGTGAACAGTCTTGATCACCCCCACAAAAACCAGACGTTTCCCTAAACCAAAAATCTTAGGTGTTGCAAATTTCATCAGCACAAGACTAACCACACTTAGTTGTCTTTTCCAGGACATGGATTAAAACTCTTTTTTTTTTTTCTTTTTTTTTTTTTTTTCCCCTCCAGTTACTAGGGCAAGGAAAAGCCTAGAAAACATATCAGATATGTCAATCGCCACACAGGTTTAGCCCCCAAATAACAGTCTAACAAAGTAGATCAGGCAATTAAAATTTAATTACACCTTCTGTCACTGTCACTTTGATATTCTCTTTGTGGCCTTTATCACTTGAAGCATTCAGACACAACCTTACATAAATACACACTACCAGGATTTGAAGGCTGTGGTCTTGATTCCACTTCCTATTACTTTATTTTAAATACAGGCTGGACCTTCTACAGGTGCTTTGAGAATTACCTCTAGACATTAAGCAGTATAAGGAGATTGCTTACAAACAACCGAGTGGCAGCTTTAAGCATCATTGGTATTCGTGCTATGACAGTGAAAGCCAGAGTAATTACACACACTGTGAAAAACAACGTGGGTTGTTTTTTTTTTCTGCTTCTGAGGATTCAAGCAGAAGAGGCTAATACTTTTCTTTCTCTCCCTAAAGCATCCTGATCTTCATGGCACTCAAAAACAGCAAGACAGGGAGTTTGCCCGTCAGCGAGATTTACAATTTCATGACGGAACACTTTCCTTACTTTAAGGTGAGTTCCAGAGGGAGGGGGGGACAACTCTCTCTAAGCTTACCTGGCAGCAGGTGGAATAAAGGAAGCGATTCCATCTGTGAAAAGGAATAATTTCCTTGTAGGTTAATATCAAATCAATTCATACTTTATACCTTCATGATCACAAACTACCCAGAGTTTTAGGCAGAAACGTGAACGTGATGTAATATTTAACACAAAAAGATAATGAGAACTGTTTCAACTTGGAGTTTGCGCAGGTTAACAGGGGCCGTTCCTCACCAACAGCTCATAAAAGGGATAAATATTTTTTAAAAACACATCCATTCCTTCCTCTCTGATCTCAAATACAGGCAGAACTGGTCTTGTGGCTTCCTCTGCCATCAGCAGCAGCTCCAGACTCCTGTGGAAGCAGAGGTTCAGGGTTGCCTTGCTCTGCTCTGGAGCTGGGATATCCGTCTTGGGCAACTTCATCACTTGCGTGCGCTGTACAAAGAAAAGTGTAATGTGTGATAAATGGTGCTAAGCTCATAATTACACAGTAATGTCGGTGAAGGTAAGGGTGTATGGTTTGCAGCAGATACTATTGAAATTTAAATCCGTGCTATAAGAGAATGGTTTCTTGCGCTTGAAACGCAAGTGGAAAGAGATGAGTCAGCGCACGATCCAAAGGCAGGGTTACAGGTCAGATTTGGAAAAGAGCTAGAACAGAATCGTCGACTTCTGCTCAACACAGAGCTTTATTATTGCTGATTCTTCAAATCACCTCGCCAAAAGGCCAGATCAGGTGACCTGCAGCTGGTAGCAAGGCCCCAAAATTAAAATAAAGCCACACGAGCCCATCCTGTTTCCTAACAGCAAATAAACATGCAGCAATTAACCCAAATTTAAAGCAGCTATAGAAGGGCAATTCAAACATCTGTATTAAGAACGCTAAGAATAACCGAAAATAAACGTTCTGATACAATTTTGCAGTGGTTTCAGACAGGATAAATAATGCCTGAAAAAATAAAAATAAAAAAATTTAACGTCAAAAACAACACACTATCATGAAGGAAGAACTGTTGGGAACCTTTACACTTTTGTATTCCCAGATTTTCTCCCAAAGGAATCACTAGCTACTCTATTATTTGTTGCGAGCAAGAGAAGGGAGAAAATAAAGAAAGAAATCTACCGTCGTAATTCAAGGAATATCCCATCACAACATGACCGGCCATAATCTGAAGCACTCTGACTTTAAGTCACAGGCACACAACGTATTTTTAGGTTAAAACACACATAAAATGAAGTAAAGACACTAATCTAAACAGGGAGAGGAAGAAGGGAAGGATGGCATGTGACAAGAACATAGTAGCTGTACATTTTTTTTTTCATTTTCAAAAGAAGAATAAATTTCAAGATTTGTATTTTGTCCCTAACAAAATATTAACTCTTTTTTTTTTCCATGCATTTACCACGAGGTGCAAGAAATATTAATAATCCAAAGGAAAATAGTTTGAGGATTGTGAGGAAAAAAAAAGCTCCTGGGCCACAGAATAATGGATTTTTATCTGATTATTATTTTCTAGAAAAACAGCATGAGTTTCAAGCGGGGTGATGGGAATGATAAGTTTTACAGGCACGTCCACGTTTATTCATCAGACCGAACCGAAATGAATTCTACTCTGTCTTACAAGGCAATCAAATATAAAATTAATCATCAGCTTGGAAACCAAGTGCTGCTGCTGCCAACATGCACGGGATTCCTCAGACGCAAGAGGAAGGTGTCACCTTCCTGGTCTTGAAGTTTTTCTGACACAGCAGAAATATTAGGGAGATGTACACCTTTTTCTCAGATATATAGTGTGTAACTATCGTGCCTGGTGTATATTGTGATATTTTGTGTGTAGCCAGGTGTGTGCTACAGATGTGTACGGTGGGTATATCTCTACCACAGCTTTAAATAACTGGTTTTATACCCAGTCTAAACTTTTCCCTCCTTACTTACCAAAACTTGCCAGTTCCTCAGGGAGCGGGTTTTAGTGGTGGGTTTTTTTGGCTGTTTGCAGATCCTCATGTCTTTTTCTTAATTCATTGAAAAATCGGCGAAAATGAGGTTACTGCTGTCACACAGGAAAAGAATGGCACAGGGCCTGCTACTGGAACACTCACTGGTTTGTGATGGCTTTATTTTTGCATTTTACTCACAAATACAGTCAAATAATTGAATAGTTCCATCCCAAACATCCTTAAAATAAGCAGGGGAGAAGAAGCAAGGAAATATTATGCTTATGGGCACTAAGCCCCGTCTACCTCTGGTCTTTACAGCAGCCCACAGAATTATCAATGGCAAAAGCCAATATCCTCTGTCCTCCCTTTTTGAAGTCTTCAGCAAGATAAAGTAATGTAAAAAGCAGCAAAGAACATTTTGTTGTTCCTACCAGAAGTCACTAAATAGCAGGATACAACAGGGGGAGGGGAAGCAATTTAATTTGGAGAGAAACGGAGTACAAGTGTACACAGAATCTTGCTGGGAGACATGAGATGATACAAGCCTAGTCAAATTAACCTGTATTCGCTGCCACAGCAAATTTAGTTTCTATGATGCAACGATCTCATTTCTAGTTGAAACAGAGCAATCCAACTCCTACGTCCTAAAAAAAAAAAAAAAAAAAAAAAAAAAAAACACAGCTAAAGTTGAATTACTCTTTGATGTACCTCTCCCTTCTCTTGAGACCTAGATTTAAAGAGAAAGGGTTTTGCAAGATCACTGAACTCTTTAAACTTCAAGAGGCGGTCAGGATCAATGGGTCTGTACAATAATATTTTTTTGCTTGTCATCCTTTTTTTTTTTTTTTTCCTTTGTAGCGATTAGTGAGCCTAACAGAAAGCTTTAATCTTGTTAATTGGAGTTATTGCCAGTGGTCCAAGAGGTTAGAAAGGTCTGTGGTGTGATGGAACTTAGGGCAGCAAGCGTTCTCTTGCAGCGTCCAGCATCACAGAGCTGCATCCACTCTACACCGAATGCAAAAGCGAGCCACAGCAAGGCCATCCCGACTACACCAGAGCAACTTCAGTAGCCAGAGCACAGTTCATTAAGAGTCAAATGTTAACTTAAAAAAATCCAGTGACATGAACACGCTGCCGGAGCGTTCCTGCAGGGCCTTGCTAGGTAAATGACTATTTTTTTGCTGCCTAACAATACCGAGTTGAATGCAAGAACCTGTTCAGCTCCTGGCAGCAGGCTCCAGAATAAATCCCCGTGCTTTTTTGCTCTTACTAAAACTATCTCATAGTTTACACCCCCACACATTCTGAAAACCTCTGAGCAACACATGCCACTCCCATCTTCTCCGGTGCTTAAGCAGAAACACTAATTATCCTGTCTAGATACAGACAGAGGTATAGGCAGGCTCATGCGCAGGGCAAAAAACCATGAACACTCTTTCAGGTCAGCTTATTCAGTAGTTAAGCACACATCTTACCTAGCAGGAACAGTTTTATTTACTTTTGGAACTGCCAGAAAGCAACTTGACTTCAAGGGAGAAAAACTGATTCATCATCTTTAGGATTACCCTATGGCAGAAAGGGATTAAAAGGGCTTTTTGTCGTTTTGGGTTGGTTGGTTTTGGTTTTTTGTTTTTTGTTTTTTTTAAATAGAAATCCATGTTGTCTCAGCTATGGGACTGGCTAAGAGAACAGTGAAATGCTGACATCAGGTGGGCCGAAAGGGTAGAAACTGTGCTGCCATGAAGGGAAAATAGTTTCTTTTTTAGTAAATAACATCTATTTAACTTCTACAATTAAATAGGTTTTTCTTTTTTAAATGAAGAAAGCAAGGATTAACTTTGACCCTCAAATCCTTCAGTGAGACTTTTAACACCTTAACCCACAAGATAGTCCTTCACAAGCTAGGAATGAACAGATTCCACATTCCTGATAAAAGTAGAATTTCTGGCAAAGTATGTTCAGAAATTCACGGCGTACCATGCGAAAGCAAAAATGGACCCAAGTCCATTTATAAAAGACGGTCTTAGAGGAAATCTGTTACACTAGGCAACAATTAAAGAAACTATCAAACAGTTGGCTTTCTATGGAAGAAGGGTCCCTATTAATAAAGCATAAGTGTGGAAAGGAAACAATGCACATAAAATGGAAATTTTAAATTTTTAACCTCTTTAAACAGCCTATGGAAAATCCTATTTATTTCTTGTGCTTTCTGTTCAGTAATTCTCTGTGGCTGATATAAACAATGATGACAACAAATATTTTGCATCCACAAATATGAATCGATAGTGGCACATAGACAACTTCACCCACCTGTCAGAGAGTTGTTTAATTTCTTTTCATTCTTACGACACACAGATGAGGATTTTTTTTGGAAACAAGAACAGAAAAAACATCCAAAATTGATTAAAAAAAAAGGCCTCACACTAGTACTGAAGATCATTCTTTGTAATCTCACGAGCTCTAAAGTCTCTCGTGAGATTTCTCATCTCTGCAAATGCAGACCTTTTAGAAAGAATAACATTTGACTGACACAGTAAAACTAAAATTTAATTTTTTTTTAACTGGTCTTAGAATGACAGGGGAAGTCTAGCTGGACTAGCAGCCAATGAAGTTGAGTTTCTCAGGTTCATTCTTACCGTATGTAGCAAGTCATTCTTCCCACTCCCTTTTTTTCTTTTAAGATCATAGTGCAGTGGCAATGAGCTCAGACAGTTCTACTCAGATATGCAACAAATAGCATCGTACAGAACCTACCAAAAGAAACACATCAGGAATTTACTATAGGAATTTTCCGCATGAGCACACATACTAAATTTACAAAGTCTTCACGTGATGGGCAGCATCTTCTGGATGCATGACCAAATAAGCAGAAATGAATGAAAACAAGTAAACAAACAGCAGGAAAAAAAAATTTGTATGTGATAAAAAGATACAGTGCCATTTCTTCAAGTATTTGCAAGCAAACAGGCATTTCCCAGCAGAATCTGAGCATAATCATTTGAGGGTATTACCCTGTTCATCCCTTACAGCAATGTTCATTTTCAAAGTTATTTTACGAGCAATCAGGAAAAAAAAGAAAGAAAGAAAAAAATATTATCAAAATTAAATGGCAGAAAGAGGGTTTGCTCTAGGTTTTCTTTTCATTCTATTGTTTAAGTTGAATGCAAAACTGTCCTCGGGGAAAGGAGGGAATTTTGCTTCCCTCACCGATCAGAAATAACCTAAATCAAAATAGAGGAATCATTTTAATGAAGCTTACATGCATTGTTCACTTTAAAGAACCTTCCAGCTTCCACTACCGAGTTTAAAATAAATGCAAAGCGAAAAAGATGCAGTGATCAGATGTAGAAACCTGTATCTCGTCTGTAGGGCTTGTGATTAAACCATTTGGTTATGTAATTGGCCAGCATACAAAGTTACACCTACAGTAGCATGCTAAAACTCTTTTGAAGTCTGCCTGGACACTTAATTCGAGTCCAAGCAGCACACAGTCCTTCAATTAAGTGTTTGAAATGTTCCTAGGTGTTCCAGAGTAGATTAAGATAGATTTCCTGTTAGTTCAGAGTTCTAGAATGTCATTATTTACACACGGGATTCTTGTGATTTGCAAATTCAGCCTTAAAAAAATTCGGCAGCCCCTCTGAAAAGGCTTAAAAGATCAGTTACTGTTTTATCTGATCCCTCTCTTCCCACACAACACGACGGTAACATTTTTGTGGCTTCCTTCTAACGTCCAAGTTTCATGCTGTAGGAAGTATAACCTAAAGAGAATTTCTTATAATTTCACCAGTCAAAGCAGAGAAATATATTTGGCGTTTTGGTTTTTGTTTTTTGGGGGTTTGTTTTTGTTTTTTTTTTTGTTTTGTTTTGTTTTGTTTGGTTTTTTTTCCTCCTTGAAGTTCCATTCTTAGATTGGATTTATTTTTCCAGACAGCTCCAGACGGCTGGAAGAATTCTGTACGCCACAACCTATCCTTGAACAAATGCTTTGAGAAAGTTGAAAACAAGTCAGGCAATTCTTCTCGGAAAGGCTGTTTGTGGGCTCTGAATCCAGCCAAAATTGATAAGATGCAGGAGGAGCTTCAGAAATGGAAGAGGAAAGATCCAGTTGCTGTAAGGAAGAGTATGGCAAAGCCAGGTCAGTAATATGTCAGCGCACTAGCTCTCAAATGGTGGTCCCCTGATCTTTTTTTTTTTTTTTGCAATAGGCGCCAAGCTGTATAAAGAGAATTTATACATGATTAGGAAAGCGTTTAAGAATTCTTCCTGGTCATAAAGTGATTGGCAAAACAAAAACTAAAATAAAATATTAAAAAGCAGAATTAGATAAGAGCTGGTTTTGCAGGAGCGCTTCCAAGTAGGCACAAAGAAGCTTCACTGAGAAAACATCCTCTCTCGACGTCTCACTGAACTTTAAGATGAAAACAACTCTGAAATAAGTACTATAGAATAAAATTTTAAATTGTCTGATGAGTATGCAGCCTTTAAACGTAAAAATGCAATCTGTTACACACTCACTTGGGAATGATAATTCAGAAAAACATTTCAGGCTTTTGCAGTTCTTACCATCCATATATATATACGATATATTGTTTGCCATTCCCCTCTCCCATTTCCTGAGGAACGCTACAATTCTAGCTGCGAGCGATGAAGACTAGTGTTAGGCTGTGTTAGGACTAAGTCAGTCACGGGCTTTTTTTTTTTTTTCCCCTTGTTTTTTTTTAGAAGAACTTGACACCCTGATAGGCGACAAAAGTGAGAAGCTGCGGTCCTCGGTCCTGTCCTGCAGCCCCACGGGTGCTGCAGGCGCATCCCTGTGCAGACAGATGGCACTCCAACCCAACTCCTTGGGCGAGCCCCCTCTTCCCTCGGGTTTGCCACAGCCCCTGCACAGCATCCACGCCTCGGGAGCTCTCCAGGTCAAGAACCCACTCCCAAATTTACTCGGCGGGCAGCAAACCGCCTGCTATTCATCACCACAGGCTTTTCCTCAAATCGCAAGTACGTTAATGCAACAGACGCCTGACCCTCAGAGCCTGTTTCCTTCTGGGGAGGCTCAAAGCGAGCTCAGAGCCCAGCCCAGCATCACCCAGGACTCCCCAGTGCCGGCTCAGACCCCCCCGACGTGCGGTGCGAAGCTGCTGAGCGAGCACTCGGCAGCCAGGACGGTGCAGGACACGCTCATGCAGGAGGGAGATCTCAGCAACGACATCGATGCTCTTAACCCATCCCTGACTGATTTTGATCTCCAAGGTGAGTATCTAAAGGCATTTTTTTATCTGGCAGAGTCGAGCTTATCACATCACGCTGCATGAGATGTATTTGTGTCCTTCTTTTCTAGCTGCTTGTCCTTGCCACTGCTGCAAAGAGCAGCTTACTTGGGTACATTATTTTGCACAACATGGAATTTGTATCTATAAAAACTTTCCCAAGAAAGCTGCAGATTTACATCCAGACCTATTTAAAAAAAAAACCAAAACAAAACAAAAAAAAAACCAAACCTGCTTACTCCTGACTACAACCGCCAATATTAAATACTTTAAGACAGTATTTATAATGTATTGTTTAAACTCAGACATATTTTCCACCGAAAACTACTCAGGCACAACTTCTAGTTGCACACCAAGAGAACTGTCATGTGAGGAGCACAAAGAAAAATAATTTTGATTGAATTAACATGCTGACATTTTTCTTTATCTATATTCAAACCCTTTGGACATCTCTGCTCAAAAGGCTGCTGTTTACTCCTTCATAAGGCAGTCATATGGTCTGTGCCCTAAACAATATTTTCTCAGGTGTGTTCTTAAATACTTAGGTATGTAATGCTGACAGAAAAAAATAAATAATTGAATCATCTTGAAGGGATGGGATTTTGAACACTAGGAACATAGCTTTGCATGCAAAAATAATAATAATTTAAAAAAAAAAAAAACAACCAACACATCAAGTTTATGTGTGTATCTATATATACATCTGTATATGTATACATATAAAATAAAACCTGTGAGTTCCAAGTGATAAAGCTCTTGCTGCACCAAATAACACGCAAGAATTGCCCTCCTGCACAGACAAAAAGTGGCAGACTAAAAGACAGGGCAAGAAACCACAGTCTGCATAATCTACAACTCATCAGATGTAATCACCTTGCCACTGTAGTGTCACAAGTATTCCACAATCCTGCCATGCCGAGATTACTAAAATTAACAACAGAGTTTTCCGAATCCTTAGCTTCTTCCTCTTTCAAGCAGCTGGATCTCACATTCCACTCACTTCTCTTAACCTCTTTCCATTTTACTCAGTTAATCTGGAGCGTGCTCCTTTGTACTGTGGATACCCCGTGTGCTTCACGGGACAGTTCTAACTTCCCTCTGTCCTTGCCCTCTACCTTAAATTATTGAGCCTTATCGAAGATTTTTACTTTCTTTCTTTCTAAAATTATCAAATCTCAAATTAGAGGTCTTAGAATTTAAGACAAGGCCTGCACACTTGGAGCAGAATCATTATACACACAGATACATTTAAGACAATTCTTTTTTTTTTAAATCAAAAGGGCTAAGCATTATCCCATTTGATGGTCTGCAGATGGTGGGTATAGCTTTGGAGCAAGTCTCCCTGCTACTGCTCCCCCCCAAAGCAATCTTCAGTGACAAATATGAAAAGCACAGCCCTCCCGCAGTAACTTATTTAATGCCTTCGCTGATATGTGCATTCAATGGAAAGATGAGAAACTTTTTGGTACACACTAGAAAAAAGTAACATTTCAGATCTTTTGCTTTGTCAAGTCAATCACATACCCAGTAATTTAGTTTGCAATTCAGAGAACACTACACCATAGCAATACACTAAGATTATTTTCAGATTTGTGCCGTAAAATGCCATTGGCTCTTCCATGTCTTACAAAGATAACAAAGGCCATTTCCCCTTTCAAAATTAGGGTTTTATTCAAATAGAAGTAGAATAGAATAGAAGTAGAATAGAATAGAAGTAGAATAGAATAGAAGTAGAATAGAAGTAGAGTAGAGTAGAGTAGAATAGAATAGAATAGAATAGAATAGAATAGAATAGAATAGAATAGAATAGAATAGAATAGAATAGAATAGAATAGAATAGAATAGAATAGAATAGAATAGAACAGAACATAATCTCCACAAGGATACATTTGCACAGAATCTCGCCAATTATAGTGAAGTACTTTTCTTAAGTCAGTGCTGCTTTCCCCCAGAGTTAAATTTACTAAGCAGACAAATAATAACGATCTAAACAATCTTTCATAGTAACTTTCTAAACAATCTTTTTCCTTTCTTAATCACAAGGGATTAAGAGTACCCACACACACAGCACACGCAACTCTATAATTACGACTTTCCCCATAAAACGATGTTTCAAGAGGCATATATAAAGAAAGCTGAATCAATGCATTTTGCTTTGTCCTAGGAAATCTCTGGGAGGAGCTGAAAGACGACAGCCTAGCTGTGGATCCCCTAGTTCTCATTTCATCATCCCCATCGTCTTCGCAGTGTTTCCCCTCGCACTGTCAGATGGAGAACAGCAGCAGCATCAACATCCAAAACGGAATTCAGCACAGCAACCTGCCCGACCTACAGCTCACTACTCTTTACTCTGCCTTTATGGAATTGGATACAGTGTCTCCTGCCTACCTAAGTAATCCTGGATCCAAACCCATAGCGCTAATGTGAACCACGCACCAGCCTAATTATTATTTTGTCTAAATACAGTCCTAACCATCACACACACGTACCGATCTATGTCAGCTGAAACTGTGTCCATTGGAATAAGAATAATCTTCTTCCAGAACTCACCTGCAGGATATGTAGCTTTACTATCGATAATTTTCTACAGACAGATACTAAAAAAAAAAAAAGTATTTAAAGATAATATTGTTAACAGCTGAACTGGTCAACACCATTTTATCAAGCCACTCATCTTCTGCATCTTCCAGAAACAAATGACTACAGCAGGAAAACAAATTATTGACTTTTTTTTTTTTTTTTAAATGAAAGCTGCTTGCAAATGAACACAGAAGTCAAAGCACACAATAATCTAATTTATTGCTTGGAGCCAATGATGGCAACAACATCTGCCACAGACCACTCAAAAAAAAAAATCTGCATATGAAAACATTTATAGTCCACTTGAAAGAAGTTCTGGGTTTTGGTAAACAAGAACATAAACTGAAAATTCTGCAAGTATTAGAAGATAGAGGACTAGCTGCTGACAGACTAAACCAAAGCAACAAATATACTTTAGTGAAAAAAAAAAAAATCAAAGTTTTACTGTGTTTAAAAAGAAGTTTAAAACTCTGCTTTTTTAATAAAAAAGAACAAAACAATTTAGTAGAATTTTTACTTGGCGGGAAATTATTCACATTCATTCCTCTATTTTTAGCCACATAAGCTCCACAGCGAGATGAATTATTCAACCATTAAATCAAGATTTTGAAAAATGCCAAATGAAAAAGAGAACATTCATTGTTACAGTTAGCCAAATCCAGAGAGTATCTCTATTTTAACATCCATCTGATAGATCCACCAGGATTTATTAGGATGCTTAACTAGCCCTTGCATTAGAACAGGGTAGGGTCCCTAACCTGAACTAAGGCATTTCAGTAGCCAGGTTCTCAGGAACACACTTCTCTCATTTGCCATAAAGGTGCTGCCTGTGACACGACAGAACAGTGGTTTATTCCAAGTGAAGCAATCTGAAGACAAAACTATTTGGAGCAGGAACCTTTCACAATACTAAAGAATATAGTCTACAAACCAGGGGGAAAAAAAAAAAAATCAAAGTACTCTTTCTTTGTTGACATCTCTATTCATATATTATGGAAACTCAGGAGAAACTAAGCAGATTAAAATTTGAGTCAGACTGAGCCACTTACACTACAAAAAGGCAGCAAGGAACTACAAAGAAAAGTACAAACGAGGTAGAACAGTGAGATAGTATTTTTAAAATAAATGCACGCAGGTTTAATTAGCTCCTTTCTCACAGCAAGGTGGGAGCGCTGCCAGTTAAGACTGGAAGCCAAACCCAAGTTCCAGCCTACACCCTCAGCCATGCTTACTAGCTCAGACTTAAAACAAGATCAGATTAGGGGCAGACAGATAGAGAAGGCTGAGGGAGAAAATAAGCGATGCGATTCTGTAATCCCTTGCGCAGCTATCGAGAAATCCTCACTTGACTGGAGCCCCTCTTCCTCTGCGTTCCTGCAGACAGAATATGCAGAGGGAGAAATGCAGTCGAGTTTGCCAAGCTGTTCTATGCAAGAATAAACAGCAGGAAGAGAGTTGTGCAAACCTACTAGAGCTCGGTGAATCGATTCTTGACCGTATAGCGTTTAGATAAAGAAATAAGGGGAAGATTAAGTATGCCACATCGCTAGACATGTGCGTGTTGAACGGTGAGCCTAAAGCATATCGTAGGTATAAAGCTGCTGAACATTACATCCAATATGAGTTACAAATATCTACCAAGTACAAACTTTAAAAGCAGTATTACCCTCTGATATCTTTTTTGGGAAAAAAAAAAAATAATCAAACCGATATAAATCCTAATAGAACCAAGCACTGAGGAAAAGCAAAACCAAACCGACCCCTGCCCTGCACTCAGGCAGTGTGTTTTTGTACCCCCCCTGGCTCTGCAACAACCCCCATAGCTCCTAGTGTTCCTTAAAATATGTCAACATCACTCATAAGCCAAAAACAATATTCGGATTTGGGAAATAATGCTATCTGCAAATATTAGACTGTGTGCAACCGAGCTGGCTCGTGCTGAGAGGTTGGGTCCCAGAGCTCGGCGTGTCTGTACGTTCGCTCCCCGACAGCAGAGCGGTGCCCACACCCCCACTGCTGAGGCAGAACCGTCTCCCAGACCCCCCCAAACTCCTCAGATACACTCGCTTAACGTCAGTGCAGAGTCACCCCGAGGTCAGCGGGACGTTCGCGTACGGCTACCCACATCCTTGTGGACTTTTCCGGGTGTCTCTCCGTTTAGAAGTCCTTCCCTGCAAACACCAAAGAGTTGGTATGCAGAGCAACATTTTCAGAGGTCTAAGGGAGCGAGATACTCAGTTCTCAACTACTTGCAGTCACCATTTGCATCAAATTCTGGTTAGTCCTTTTAAAAATTCTCAGAATGATACACACTGAGTAGCACACAGTGAACCACCTTACAGCCGCTATACAGAGTGATACAGACCTTCCCAAGATATTACCCCACAGGGTTAAGTCTTCCTAGTATTTTAGATTTGGCGGAGGAAGATGATGACAAGAAAATGCCTGAGAACATACCAGATGAAGGGCATCAGGAAGGTCCATCACTCTAAAAACACAGCAAAATTATAACAAAATATTTGTGATTAAAACAAATCCACGGCACATAAAAAAAAAAAAAAAAGATTCTGGACAACACTTTACCAAGATAAGCTAAACTTTCTGCAAAACCCTCCAAATTCACAGATTTTTAAATCAAGAAAAAGCTCGGCTTCTTTTTCTGTGTTAAAGACTTCAAATGTATGGGCATAGCAATTCATTCATGATTCGTAAATTCCCGCGTGTCGTTCATACGGTCTGGGATCTGTGTTGGACAGGCTAGGGCATTCTCTCAGATGCACCAATATATTCCATGCTTGTGACCATACACAAGGTGAAGGGGAGGAAGACAGAGAGGAAAAAAAAAAAAAAAAATCTAAGTGTCATACTGTGTTCTCTATTTTTCTTGCTAACAAGCCTTTGAAGAACGATCAGACATCAAGAGCAAAAGGGAAAAGAACACTCAACATGTTTTTTCTTGTGCTTTGCTTGACTTTCTTGACTGTATCTACACAAGAGAAGTTTGTCCTCGCTATATAAAGTTATTTATTCTAAGCACCTTAAAGTATTTTCTCCAATGCAATCCATATTTAACATGGTTGGACATTTCACAGAAGTTAAAAGTCATTACATGATTTTTCCTATATTAAAAAGGAGTCATGTTTAAAATAAAAAAAATTTAAAAAAAGACTGCAAGTTATTAACTAATATAAATTTTCTGGGCTTCCCTCCCCCATTTCAGGCTCTTACATCCAGAATTTTATTGTTTTGCTTCAGTTTAGCATTAGAGATTCTGATACACACAAAAAAATCCCATTGAAATATGAGTGCATGATGAAAGAATTATACTATAAATTACATTTCTGGAGCAATTTTTTTTTTTAAAGTAAAAAAATATTTATTTAACCACTTTTATTTAAGTTCATATAGAATAATCATTATCTTGTGCAATCCTTATCTTGTACTTCTAAAATAATTTCTGACAGAGTCACTGATAGCACAGCAAATATTTTCTTAGAACTTGTAGAGCGACGCCTTACTTTGTACCTACCATAAAATAAGAATTTTGCACAGATTGCAAATCTTTTAAAGATACATTTGCATTAAAGACCATTTGAAGTAGTCCTCTGAAAACAAGCGGAGAAAGGAGGAAAAGAATGAAGTTTCCCCAGTTCAAGGCTAATGATGTTTGCTTAATCAGCCTAAACCAACCACATTATGCAAACAGCTATTTCTGTCTAGGAAAAAAAAAAATCTTAAATGGAATTATCATAAAAATATCTTATTACTAAACAGAAGAAAGTGTTCACTGTTGCTCTCTCCAACATAAGATTAGGGAAAATTTGCATCCTGAAGTTCAGGATTTATTAGTTTAACCTTTTTTTAATTGTACGTTTCATTTCAGAAAATTCAAATAAGAGCAATTTATATTGGAAATATGCTCTTAAGCTCATTTTTCTTGACATGAGCCTGAATTTACTGTTAAAGGCTTCTGGCTAAAGAAGGCTGCCTCCCGTATGCTCCCCTGTTGTTGGTGTAAAACCATCCCCCCTGAAGATGAATTGGCTTTTGTTGATGCAGTTCTTTTCAGATACATTCATATCTGCGCACAACCTCTCGGACCCCTGGCACAGCACTGAGCTACCTGAAAACGACAGCGATCAGCACCTATTATGGAACAGATAAAGTATTAAATAGCACGTCGGTGTTATTTTATGTCTCCGACCTTTACCTTTGCACACAAAGCTTGAACAGAAAGAGAAGAACTTAGATAATCGATGCTAATGCCCCATTTTTATGACACTTCAATCAAGACTCCCTAGATCTGTGTGTAAATGTTTGCGTTCAGACTACTCAATATCAAAAAACTGTAAACATTTTTACATAAGCTTTTGCTGACCGCTTAATCCTTTTCTAGCAGAACGCAAACATTCACTAGCTGAAGAAGAACTACGTGGTTTGCCGTGCATGCCCTCACTGCAATGATGTAAATGTGCAATGATGTAAATTAGTGTTTCCCATGTGCAGCCATAGCAAAAGTTTATTTGAGAACTCCTGCTTTGTTCTGCAGCAAAATAATGAATGATGGAGTTAGTTCATAAAATAAAATTTAAACCCAGTCCTTTTGAGAAGCAGAAAAGAGCAATATATATA
>NW_020799124.1:5455602-5464210 GCF_003259725.1 Athene cunicularia | reverse complement strand
TATATATATATATATATATATATAAAATTTTTTTGTCCATACAAAGAAACAAATACACACAAACAACACTTGTTTACACTGAAAATAAACAGAAGTAGGAACATCATTAATGCGTATGGGATTTATTTCCCCTGGCTGCTTCTTAGTCAGCTTGCACACTGGTGAAAAAGCTCAGACACTGGATATCAATGATTCAGACGCTGAATGGTTTATGAACTGCCAAATCTCCGCAAACAACCAGCAATGTAAAACGAAACAAGAGCCCTCCCCGGTGGTGGGAAGCTGGGAGTCAGCGCTATTCGGCATTTTGGAATAATGATTTTTTTTTTTTTTTCTCTTACCTCCACGTCAAGACTGGACCCCTTTGCAGTAGCCTTCAGTTACAGATTTCTAAGTACAGTGAGGGACACAGAGATAAGGAGGAGGCGAGACAGCCTAGCAGCCCTTCCTAGGGTTAATTTCTCAGAATCACAAAGGGCCACGAGATGCCAAGAAGTGTTGGAATTAGTTTCCAAGAACTCCTGAGTTCACATCAACTTTGATGCAAATCGTTTTTACACGTAGAAAGCGTGCTACGTGCCTCAAGGCTGATAAACACTGATGAGTCGCTATTAAACCTACGCAATTCAGCCACCTGATTAACGAAGAACTGAAACATTTTTCCGCTCAGATGAATTGAAGACTTCCTATTCTGAACCTATCAATTTTTGACCTGGGCGCAGGAGAGGCAAGTAAAGCCGTTAAACATTTATTCCTGACAAAACCAACGAGGCTCAGCTGTGCAATGAAGACCATCATTAGTTGCATTACTCAAATTTCTTATTCACACCATCATCACCGGAAAATTAATTACGTCAGCTGACGAGCAGCAGGCACAGGCAGGGTGATGACGACCTTCCAGGCTAGTGCTGAGGTGATTTACCGAGAGCCACCTCACCGGCATC
Organism: Athene cunicularia; assembly: GCF_003259725.1. Taxonomy (NCBI): domain Eukaryota; kingdom Metazoa; phylum Chordata; class Aves; order Strigiformes; family Strigidae; genus Athene; species Athene cunicularia. The sequence goes on along the minus strand of NW_020799124.1, from coordinate 5,463,266 downwards.
ATCCTTGGGATGGAAGGGGAAGGCGCCACGGGCCGTTGAGCCCAAGTGGGGTCCATCACCTCCCCGTCGCCACCACCGCAGGCCCAGGCAGGGAGGGCCATGTCTTGGGATGCCAGGAAAGGCGTGTTTCACGGCCTGAAAGGAAAGGTGAAAGGCCTGGCAGTGGGCGGAGATGAGTAATAAGCTAAAAGCAAGGCAGGTGTGGCTCTGCATTTCCTACAGGCTTTGCTTTCCTCTCCAGAAACCTCCAGGCAGGCGGTTGCCCAGCAGATTCGTGCTGTTAAAGTGAGTGGCTGCAAGTGGCCACGCACTGAGCTCCTGGGTAGAAGCAAATCAGTAGCAAAAAAAAACCACCGGAGAAGGGAATTTACATGATTTAGATGAACAGAGATTTTAAGATCTCACCCATCAGGCAGCTACTGAAGAATTTAATTTCAACCACATGAATAAGCCCAGCATGTTTGTGCCTGTCTGAGGCACCAGGCTTAAATGATTACTTAAGGCATTTGTTATATGTACCTCTAACTCTGTGACTTTAGAACATCAAAAAAAAAAAAAAAAAAAAACCCAACACCAAACCTAAAGCCTATGGAAAAATATTTTGTACCGAATACTCAGTTAATCTAAGGAGATAAACTGGAGTGGTTTTGTGAAAGCTTTTGCTTTGGCTGGAAATTCGCTTTCTCGTTTTAATTTATCTTAAAGAAATTTAAGTGTTAGCTGAAATAATAGTCTTTAAAGCTATCTAAGCGGCGACACTTGTGCTTGTGTTTCCTGCAAGCGCCTCTTGCCAGATGCCCAGGAAGTGTATGTGTGTATTTGTCAGCTGCAAATAATGCTTCTGGACTGTTATTTCAAATTTAGTTTATGACAAATGCCAGCTGATGCACTCCAGTGGAGGAACATCTTCAAAAGGAACACGACAACCCCGTGCTAAAGAGACCTGGCATGTCTGGGGCAGAAAGTTTTATTTCCTCTGAACTTATAATCAGGTCTCCGTGCGTGCTTTAATTTTAGGCGATATAGCGCACCCTCTGTTCTCCCGACTTATGAAACTGTACAGACATCAAAGCAGTCAGCAGGTTTAATTAAACACTTAATTATATATAAGGGTGGCAAGGTTTGCGTTTGGGAAACAAAACAATGATTTTTCAAAACGAGTTGAATGACAGTGCACAGAGTAACCTTCACAATAACTGTGGTATGCCAAACCTTTCACAACAACAGTCGTAAAGGAAATGTTTGGGGGTTGAGTTTTGGTGTTTGGTTGGGTTTGTTTTTTTTTTTTTTTACTAAAATAGGTTCTAGGTATTTCTAGCTTTCGGGTCTGGTGCACGTAGCATCTTTCCTAGCTGAAATGAAGTCTGTGCAAAAACGCTCAAAAGATGCTTTGTACGCCCATTCCTTTGCTTGGCCGCACACCCTTTACTGGCAAGTGACACATAAATTTAACACTTTGATATTTTACTGAAAGCTTTACCTGTGACTGCAGGACGTCTTCCTTTGACCAAGTTTTGCTACTCCAGTTTTCGCCTTTACTGAAAAAAAAAAAAAGTTACATACATTTCTATAGCCAAGCAAGCACAAGAAGTACAACCGTGTGTAACCGTTCCAGTAAACATGGTAAAACTGGCATATTCCAATAATTCATCATCTGGAATAATTTTTTATAGCTAGACTATAAAGATTATGAAATACCCAGTTTGCTGTTCCCCTCTTCTGATTCGTTCTGTCGTTCAGTGGGAAAGGAAGAACTGAAAGTGTTCAGAACTTTTCTCTCCCATTTGTGCTAACTTCCTTTCGGAAAGTAAATTTCATTATCCATTTTCTATCTTACTGCTCGTAGCTTCCCTGCCTGTTTTTATTTCTTGCTACAAATTACTTTCATATGCAAGCTTCGTTAACATGGTGTACGCCCTCCACTAGAATAATTCAATTATTATTAAATAAAACAGGCCTTTGTTATTTAAGGTCCCATGTCAGTTTTCAAAATAATAGCTGGGAATCGTCCAACCGCAATTATGCTCTACCTACCCAAATTCTCTTTGTAGTTTTAATTAAAATACATTATCCTGCATGATTTCACCCCCTATTTTAAGTTTTTGTACAGCACTGATTAAGAAAAAAAAATTATCTCTGTAAAGCAATTACTCCTTTTTGTGGGTTTAAATATATATATATATATATATATATATATATATAAATACAAATACCTTTGTTTTATCCTAGCATGCAATGATAGACTTCTGTAATCTCTAAAATTTTTCTTTAAAAATAAGATACGTTGTCTTCAAAATACACATTGGGAAATTTGGAATAGTTTATCATTGAGAAATGTTCTTACTACAGTTAAGAAATGTTAAGGGAGTGCAAGTCACAGATAGATAAATGCCCTTGAACAATGACAAAAGAATTAGAAGCATGGTGCCAACACGTAAGATTTGCCACAACAACTAAGCAGCTGACAAATGTCATAAGAAATAAGAATCTGAGGAGAGATACAGAACATCTCCAGGATGATTAGGTATATTTATTAATAAATGAGACTGACATGCTAGCTAAGGGAAGAATAATAAATTTAAAATTAAAAAAAAAAAAAAAGCATTGGTAATGCAGTATGTTTTTGGCAAACATTTAACACTGGGAAATTTTCTATTGAATACAATTCGGATTATTTTTTTTTTTCTTTTTTAAAGCTTCTTTTCAACCTCAGAAGTATTTCAACCAGTAATTATACTTGAGACTGCTCGACCTGCTTTATTAGTGTTATTATACTGATTTCGCTATCTCTTCTGTTTAGGTTTTCAGTGAAATTAGCATCTAGTCCCTTCAGGAATTCTGAGACAATAGACCCGATGCTTCCAGTTGTTCAGGTAATTCCAAGAGTAAGCTTAATCAAAAGAGAGCATCTAACCACAGAGAGCCTGTACAGGCAAAACCAGAAACTATCCTCTGATTTAGAAGAGCCTGTAAGAGAACTGATGTCAGACTTTGAGTACATCTTCATCACAGATTTCAGATGAGCGACAGCTGAACATCAGTCACATCACAAACCCGTGCTCGGGTCATCACCTCATTGTAGAACTCAGTGCTGGTCTTTCATGCTGCTCCAAGTAATAGCCCAAAACTAATAAATGTGTAAAGAAATTTCTTCTGCAAGTTCCAGTACACAACGGGGGTTCTGCCAGAAATTCTGCGGAATCAAAATGAGTTAGAGCAGATACTTTCAAAGAAAAACATTATACCTGGTTTTCCTCTGAGAGTAGGTAGGGTGTTCTGCTTCACAGAGAAATACAGAGATATTCTCAGGATTATTTATTTATTTTTTTTAACTAAAATATCAAAAACATCAAGACGGAATTACCCCAAGACAACTCACGTCAGTCTGAGGCAGATGTTTCCGTTTCAGAGATGGCAATTGCAGGTGTCACGTTCATTTCAAAAACTGATTCTCCAGGATGCAGCCAGCAGATTTTTCAAAAGCACAGCCTGGCGCATAACTACATCTGTGGAACTCCGAAGTTCTGTCCGTGTGCTCTGAAAATAATTTGTTTTCAAGGATGCCCCAAGATATTTGCACCAATCAGAAAAGCTGAATCCCGCTGAAACCATTTTGATGCAATCGTTTCAGTCACGGAACTACGCAAACCGCCGGAGTTTTTACGTGTGCGTTGCTCAGTCTCACAATCATCAGAAAGTGAAGCTAGTGACATCAATTTGCACAAAACTGGAGATCGAATATCGATGGAAGGCATCCGAAATGAAAATCTAAATGTTTTTCATGTGCTTATATAAATATTTAAATAAAATAGACAATCACCCTCATTTCTAGGATCAATAATTTATTTAATTTTTTCCTTTACATTTTGCAATTTGTTACAGAAGAAACACTTGCTAACGAATGTGAAATGTTTTTAACCGTTTTCCGAGGTAATGGAAAAAGTTAAGCATATTCCCTAGTATGCACATTTATGACTACGCTGCCAATATTAATAGTTTTAAGCAAGTGTACTCCCTATTTAACCCTTGTATAAATTAATTTTAATACTCTCCTCCTACAGGAAGACTAAATTGTAGCATCTAATTTTCTTTACCCTGAAGTCTCAATCTTTGCTCTTGCCACTTATCTATCTGCGAACAAGTCAAGCAGACTAGTTGCTGAAGCCAAAGCCACAGAAGTGGAATCAGTGCCACGGCTCCTTCTCCTCCTGGCAACCTACTCGGTGTCCAACTGTCCCAAACGGAAACAAAAGACTCCCAGTTTTCTGAAAACCAGATTCTCTGCATGACAGTGCATTGCATTGCCACTAAACGGGCCACAGTGGATGTTCTTATAGGAAACAAATCAGGTAACTAACAAGATACAAAGAATTATAAATGAACTTGGTAAAAATGTTTCTAACATTTCCCCAGTGGTTTATTAACTAGAATCCTACTTTCCTTCCACAAAAAATATATATTTTTTTATAAATACATTTTAATACAGACAATTCTGATTCTATGCAAAAAAAAAAGTCAATGTCACATTCAAACAGGTTTTCTCAGTGTAGCAGTAAGATACGAGCACACATCACAGTAGGCATTAACACAGTGGTTCTAGGGAGGCAGTTAACTACAGCTTGTGAACAGAGACACAAACACACAACCTCACCCCTTAGTTGGGCTGCCCTCTGATTTAGAAAACAACTCAGCTGCAACTTGAGGCCTAGAGCATCCCACTCTTCAAATCTATTTCCATGTTTAGAAAATGATATGAACTGCCAGTGAGACTTAATTTCTGAGTAACAGAGAATCATTTGTGTAAACTTAGGTCGTGCTTATGCTGGGGGTGTAGAAGAGAACTGCTAACAGAAGCGACCAGCTCTCTCAAACTCAAGAGAAAAAGCATTTACCCTCATCTTGGCCTTAAAGCTCTTGGTTCCAGTTAGCTGAAATTCACTCCTCCTCCTGTCTTTGTCCCGCTCCCTCATTTTTTCCCAAATGTAACTTTTACCACTAAAGTCAACACAAGTAAAGGTGTCCGGCTTTTGTGCAGTACACACAGTTCTCGTTGCTCTTCCCCACCCTATAAGGGATAGCAACAATCTCTATAGTTTCATTCCTAACCAGATCTAATTAAAATTCATCTGTCAAGCATATTTTTTCAGGTTATGAATAACTAACAGAACATTTTTATAACACTTAAATCCAAGAGTCGGATATTAGAATCTTCTTACCTTACATAGTCCCCAAACAATCTTTGCCTGAATAAGAGCTCCCTTCAGTTTTTGTCATGAAGACTGAAATTTAGGGTTTGGAGGTCAACACACAGCACTGTTTCTCAATATACTTTTAACGGTCTGCATGCTCAAAATGAAGGAATTAGAAACTCGGTAGCCTGCCGTGTTTCACACACGGCCACTGCTTTGACGCTCTACCCAAAGTTTTTGAAATGAAACTCAAATGGAGGACAGAGGTGGCAAATACAGCTCTCTTACTGACCTGCTCAAAAATAAGACAGAGAGAAGATTATGAGTAAGAACTAAACCCCAGCACATTGCTTTCAAACCTGAAGAGACTTTCTACATTGAAAAAAAAAAAAAAAAATCTTCTGGGTCAGGAAGAGTGGATTATTCAGTTATTTCATAAATGCCACTACATAAAGGATACATTCACAGAAACAATTCTGGCTTTTGCCCCTGATCTGAGAACAAAGTTTCTAGATTTTAAATCATACTTACACTCGATGTGTTAATTTAAAAACTAAACCGTTCTCTTTCTGCCGCTGAAGTCTGTGAATTGTTAGACCATGAAGCATGGCAGCTAACCACAAATGTATTTACTGTTGCGTTCTTTAAAAAAACCTGGAAGTTTAAAGGAATCCAAGACTGAATAAGCAAAAGAATGCACGTCTCAGAACAATTATGTCACTATTAGCACTCACAGAGACTTAGTTTCTTTTTCCAAGCATAATTCACCCTGCAAAGTACACATATAATCCTGTCTCCTGACAGGAAACAGCTAGTCATTATTAGCAGATAATTTTGGTTAGATTTTCAATATTTTCTTTCACTTTCAGAAGGTTAGATCCCAAAGTTCCAGACTAACTCTTTAACACAGAGCTGTAGTGCTACTTAAAATATTTTTTTTTTAATTATTACATTTTAAACCAAAGAAAAGATACAAGAATTATTTTTCCAGAGCAAATATTTGGTGATTTTGTAGGTGAATTGCCAAAGCAAACTCTATAACGATTAATATTAAAATACAAAATATTAACTGGTCAAAGAGACTAACAAATTATTCTGTGAACAACGCTATTAAAATCTGATTTTCAACTGGTTTATAATAAGAACCAGCTGCCAATTTAAGGAGAAAAAAAAAAAATGCGGGTTTCATGTTACAACTGACCTGAGAGCTCTTGGCTCGCTTTCAGACAAAAAGTGTAAGTTCTTCAGTGCTGTACAAAGTGTGGTCTTTAACATTAAATTCTGCACATAGTTTTAATGCAAAACAAGGACAGAAGGTTGGAACTGGAACTGCAACTGTACTGCAAAAGTTTTTGAAGACTCCAGTGCTGTTTATTTGCATCGATGTAATGTCTCGTGTCAACACAACACATTAGACTACTGCATAAAGAGGTAGAAAAGGAATGGAACCTCCCCCCTGGACCGCAATTCCCACGCGTTTGTAAATGCTGTGGATGTAGATGACCTTAAAGAGATGCAAACAACCTGTTTCCAAGTGAAACAGAGAGGTAACACTGACAACTGTCGCAGTGGAATACAGAAAAAAAGCACCTTCGTTACACTTCCCACAGACACTTTTGCTCTTTGCCTTGGTTTAAGAAGCAGAACTTGCTATTTGTAGCAAACTGAAAAGTTAAAATAGGTTGAAATTTATTTTATTGAAAGGTCCAATACTTGTTTCTGTTTTAAATTATTCCTAATAATAGAAGACAACAAATTCACTAAATAAAACACCTCCTATATGAGTCACACTGTATTTTCTGTTAGCCTGAAATTATTACCCATAGAATCTCAAATATCAGAACAGCGAGCAGAATTCAGGAGATCAGTGGCAGACAGTTCACCCTCTGAGATGTAACCTCAAACCTACCGTGTCAGAAAGTCCATTCAACAACGTTCTGCCCTGTCGGGAACTTTCCCTAGGTTCTTTGTGACAGGGGTATGTCTGCCACTCAAGTTTTCATTGATTGCATTAAAATTTTTTTATGGAATTACTTCTGGTGTTGAAGTTCAAAATCTTAGAAGGAGGTAGCATAAAAAAAGGAGCAGAACGTGACTATTTCCGATGAGTAGACAATGATACACTAGACAGAAAGACTCACTATCATAACCCAAAAGTCTGCACCAAAGAGCTCTCACCAAAACATAACAAGATTTTCGAAACTTTGAAACATCCATCTGTTTGAAATGTATGACTGGCAATTCTGGGCAAGCACCATTGCTAGAAATCTTTTTAAAAAATCTTATGCACAGAAGTGATTATTATGAACAGCAGGTGAGAGTTTAAACATACCCCCAAAAAACCCTGGATAGGGTGCTAGTTATAAACACACACACACACGCACACTCTTCTATCTTCAAATCAGTATAATTTCTCCTTCAAGAGTTGGAACAAAATTCATAAATACTTGAACCTGCAAAATGTCACTGAGTATA
>NW_020799124.1:5439451-5455552 GCF_003259725.1 Athene cunicularia | reverse complement strand
GGGGGGGGGGGGGGGGAAGTCCTAGACATTTTGAAACTATTTTCACCTTTAGCAATTATTGTGCTATAAAACTTAATGATCAGTAGCACAAAGCGTTGTACAAATAATGAGGAAATTCTCTGTAACTCTCAAACAGACAGGTCAGCCAGAGGCTAAATGTGTGATTTAAAACGCTAGAGACAAAAAACGGTGATAAATACAAGTCTCGTTGTGATAGTAATTACTACAAGAGACTAGTTGGGTAAAATCAGCGAACTTTATGTACTTTCTTAGCTATCAAACTGAATTTAAAAATCTGTGCTGTGACCTAACCTCGCTGGATTTTCTTTAGAAAACTGAATCCTTTTTTCAGAAGCAAAGCAAGCCAAGCCAAACACAAATGGTAACACAGTTAATAGTGATCACAACCCCAATAAGAGCACAAAACCCTCCCTGTTCTTAGGCAGATGGCTACATTTGGAACCATTTGTAGTTCTGTCTGACTTTCGGCTGTGGCTAGAAAGCTGCCAACCACAACTGGAAATGGTATTTTATAAAAATTATTACAATCACACCTATCTGAGGCTAACATATAATGCTCCACTTAAACTCACAGAACTAGACATGGAGACATCAAGTATTTATAGAAATATCTACAGTCTTTTTTTTTTTTTTTTTTTTTTGAAGTATCAGTGAACTGACCTTTAGAGTAAGGGTTTCATGACAACAGGCTACCCCACACAGCCTCCTCAGGTTTTGTTTTGCGTACACGAGTTTACCCTTTTGATGTTGGTATGTCTCTGCACTTCTCTCTTTCCAAGAAGCACACGCTGAGAAACTTGGGCAAAATTGGTCTTAAACTTCTGACAGTGTGAAGACAGTGCTCTTGCTAAATTTTTGCTGTGCCTTAAAGTCCTACATTATTAGACTTATTGTCTCACCTGCATTAATATCCAGTGAGAAACATTTTTAACAAAGGGAAACACTGTCGTAACATTCTTCAAATTCAGAGACAAATGGAAAATTGGAAATCCCACACTCTCCAACTGCCCTAGAGAAATGAAAGCATTGCTCTAACAAGCAGTGCTGAAGCCCTTATCTTAGTATTGAGCAGAGATGAAAGAAAATAGACATTGAAAACATACAGCACGAATAGGCTGAAATGTTAGCTATGTAAATATGTTAAATAATGCTAAAATCCTTCCATTTTTCCTGATTATTCTGCAATCAGTTTGCAAAAACTGAAATGAATGGAAAACACTTAACGGAGGTTCACAGACCCTCGATGCTATTTTGCCTTCGTCTGAAATGTAAAAGGACAGTACCCAATTAAAAACTGCTCTGTCATCGAACTACTGGTCTTCATTGTGAGTTTCGGTGTTCCCAAGATTAAACAGATTATTACACAGAAGGAACAAAACGAAAGGATGAGATGCTTATTTACAGAACTAATCTAAAGATGAAACTTGCCGTTGTAAGATGTTATGTTTGACATTTTCAGCTGGATGTGCAAGTTAAATTGGCCATACCTTTGAAGCATTCAAACGAGAAACAAAAAAAAAACCAAAACTCTGCATTTGCATCCATCCACTCACGTGGTTTCTCAGATTACATTCTTTGAGAAAGTAAACATGTCCTAAAAAGATACTTGAGGGCAAGAACACAAATCCTCAGAATTAGGGCAAAATCTCCCAGGTCCCACAAGGCCATTTTCAAAGCAGACACTTAAAGAACTCAGGGAAGTGGTATCCAAAGATCATTTAGCATTGTAGAACCGCTTAAAGGTCTGAAGAATTGGGTCTGCTTCAAAGCTCAGAAAAAGGTGAGACTGGCAAATTTAGTCATGAAACTCCTACTGTGGCAAAGAGTCCTTGGTTTGTGGATCCTTGTCCAGTTGATGTTGTAGGCAACAGAACTGAAGGTGTTGGTATCCCTGACGACTTCGATAGGAAAGGGAAGGCCAGCGCAGGTTGGCTGTCCATCCTGTGCTTAAGGTCCTCCACTGTATGAATAATCTGCCTTATTGTGCATCACGAGCTTGTTGTCCACAAAGTAGAAACTGTCCGACTGTGTCTCGTATGGATGAAGGATCATCTCTCGAACTGCAGGGGGAAAAAAGGGAAAAAAAAAAAAATAATCGTGTTACACAGAAGCCCTACCGAGGCAAGGCTCTGCACTGGGTTTCAGTTATATTTAACAGAATTGCTCAAATAGCAGCAAACTCTCAAGTGAAAAAAACCAAAACAGGAACCCACCCAAACCATTCGTTGACAGTGTCTTTTAAAGAATTCAAACGTCATCGAAATATGTTAAGGCACCATACCAAGTGTAAGTGCTCTACCTAACCTCAGAACAGTATCACACTACAGCCTGGGGTTTGGGTTGAGGGTTTTTTTTTTGTTTGTTTTAAAAAAAGTGATAAAACAGCAAACTCAAATTTGTTCTGGTGTGACAACAAGTAAGCAGCAGTGCATCGCTATTTTCCACAGACTGCAATATTAGTGCAAACACACATGATTAGGTGTTGCCAAGAATATAAGACCACACGGATTTAGTACTCATGCTACTGCATCTCGGGAGAGAGGAGAGAAAATAAAAGTTACGTTCATACTAAAACTAAAACCTCTCAAGCTATCCATACAGCACATCAAACAGAACATAGCGTTTAAGTCGCCCATTTACTGGACATCTTTTTAATTCTAGTTTTCTGGATGGTTTATAGCACCATTATCTTTTTTTCTCCCTGACACTGAAGCTTCCCTTTTATGAATTTAAAAAAAAAAAAAGAAAAAAAAAAAAAAGTCAGTCTCATGAGTGATAAGATACATGCTACTAGAAAATAAAATCTGTATTAACACTGATGCAAAACTACCCGGAAACACTCTACCCTACCCACTTTCCACAGACAGCTTTTAAGAAAGGGTTTCCTCAAAACACCTTAGATTAGCATCGCTATGTGGTAAGGCGGTAATTAAAGAGAGCTTACTGAGATCCTCAGAGAGCTGTGGGAATTCATAGATGTGCTCACAAGTATTTTTACTGCTGGGGATACAGAACCCAAATTCAAAATCAAAACTCTTGAGCAATTGGTCCCGGAAATAGTGCCTCTCAATCATGCGGAAGTTATTAATGGGTTTGTCTCCTACTGTGAACTCCACCCTGAAAAAGAAGGATAAGATTGAAATGAGCTTTCCTCCTTTAAGTAAGATTTTTACCCATCACCCATTTCTGAAAGGTAGAAGAGAGCTCTTCTAAAAAAAAGCCAAAACCATAAACTAACCAAATTATTGTTCCCTCTTTTTCTTAAAGCATGCTACGGGAACACAATATAACATTACAAAAAAAAAAAAAAAAAAAAAAAAAAGGAGACACATGAGACAATTTTACAAGCTCAAACTCATCTTCAGTGAAGGAAAGATCCCGCCAACTCTACTGGATAGGCACTTCACAAGATCACTCGCTAGAAACTCCTTACTGCTTTAAGGTTTTGTATGAGTTATTTTGATTCTTCTGGAGGGTATTAAAAAAAAAAAAAAAGCCAGAAAAGCCAGATCTACAGAAAATGGTCTTTCTTCTGTTCCTGCTTTGTAAGTAGTACAGGGGGACGAGTTTCAGCCAGCACTATATTCAAGTTTCTCTTACTATGAACCATGACCTCTTGGAGAAATGTAGGTATTAGTTACACATGGAACACTCTGAGTAAGCCAGGAAGTCACTGCTACTGCCTTGGCACAAACCAAAAGTTGGGTATTTACCATTTTAATCAAACAGTGGCCAAAGAGGTGATAATTGATGCATAACTAACTTTCCTTCCAAACCCAAATCTAAATGGTGCACATCTTTAAGATCAGCAGGAAGTGGCAATGTGCAGCCTTGCTCTGAATAAATTCTCTACAAACAAATCTTAATTCTTTTGCATCGCATCCAAATGCTGAGCTTTAATCAAGCTCTTGAATTTTATTTTTTTTTTCTTTAATTTTTTTTTTTATCAAGGCTACTGTACATCAGTTCTTGTGAAATACACATTTGCTGCTGACGGGATCTATCAGACTGCACTCCAACATTAATCCAAACTGCTGTTTTCTATATACCCGAAACAAATATTTGTGCTGGAAACTGTAACTGATGCTCAATTATAGTATTATGGACTTAATGATATAATAGCAATGGGCATAAAGCTCTTGATTAGATCTACTAATTTAGACTTAAGTGAATGTAAAGAAAAACAAAAATAAAGAACCTGCCATGCCAGTATCCACCCAATCTCCTTCTAAAATCTCCAGTAAGGACAAAGAAGCCCACCAGTCTGCTCTTTGGGGGGCCAAGAGAGGAAATACAAGCCAAAAATTGCATCTCCCCGTGCACACCATTTAACTGCAGATAAATCTGTAGTTAATAGTAAGTTAGTAGTAATAGCATAGTTAGTAGTAATTACTACTAACTTTTACTAAAGAAAAAATACACTCTGTCGCAGTAACAGTAACTTTGGCCTAAAGCTTGACAAAAAGGTACCTTAGGTGTCACATTTTGGTGTGGTTTACTGACAGATGCAAGCAGTACCACCAGGCACAAAGATCATTCTAGTACTTAAAGTGACAAACATCACCCTTTCACATCCGTCTATGGATTAATGGTTCTGGGGGAATGCAATGTGGAAGGCTGCAGACACACCTTCCAAAACTGGCAGAGCCTCTGACAAACAAACTGTAACACGCAGAAAAGACCTGTAATATCCGTGTGGTCTGTCCACCTTATTTTACCCCTTTTAGCATTAACGTCTTCAACCCCACGCTTATTCCTGTGGTAAATAAACAAGCTAAAGGGATGGAGATAGCAAGGCATCCAGCAAAGATGGTCGGAGATCCTCATAATAACAAAAGATCCCTATTAAATCAACTTCCTGACAGGATCAACAAGGAAGAGCCATTTTTCATAAATTTTCAGTGGTTTCCTGCACTAGAAAAAGTAGCACAGGAGCAATTACTTACGTGGCTCCCACTTGCCGGAGTCTAAGAAAAGCTGGGGTAAACTGATAGCGTACAAACCGTCCAGCATTGGGGTCAATGTCCTTCCTGTCATTGTGTTCACGTTCTGGAAAAGCGCAAAGCAAAGCTCCGTCACAGTCGTCTGAGAAACAGAAACTCAGTGAGAATACTTGCAGTTGTACGTTGCTGAGTCATACAAGCCAGGAAACTATTCTGAGAAAGCCTGATGATGTGCTTACCCTCCTCCTCTCCCCTCTAAGGCATCCATTACCGGTCACTTGGAGACGGGGAATTGCAAGATGGTCCTTTGGTTTGGTACATGTCTTACTTACTTCTGAAGTGACTTATTGCTCCTACCTCTGATTCAGGATCGCAGCGTGACTCTGAACAAGCCACTTCACCCTCAGCGTGTCTGGTTTGCTATCTATGAGCTACAGAAAACTTCCTCTCAGCTGCAGGGAGGTGAGGAAGATTTAAAACAGTCCTTGATCAGGAAAAGACTAGCTGCCCTGGGTTTTTATTACCACTGGCAACACGTAACACTTTGACGGTTACAAGTACCACCTAAAAATTAGGGAGGGAGAAAAAAAATTTAAAAATCGAGTTTTCAGTTTGTCTAATTTGCACAACTGACTAAATTTCTTCCTTCTGGAAATACCATTTTCCTGACACCTGAGTGAAAGATGTGAGACTAACAGTTCAGCTACGTACAGGGGGACTCTAGCTGATGAACAGCCAAGAAACAAACACACGGTGACCTCCTCCTCTGCTTCCATTTACAACGTCCATCTGTCCTTTCTCATCGCAGATGGCAATCGTAAGAAGAGAGCAGCAACGAGTTCTGTTTACTGTGTTGGTACAAAGGGACACCTGAATAATATTTGTGCTGCAGGCTGGGACTCTGGCCCTCTTGCAATTGAGAGCATCTCCTATTTTTGAGAAATCAGTTGAGTAAAAGGAGTGGGAAACAGCAAGAGGAAGCAGACACTAGCATTTGTTTGTTCATGAAAACAGAATTTTGTGTGTGCACTCACCTGAGGCTGCTGGTTTGGTGATTTCAAACAAAACCGTGCCAGATTCCATGTCCCGGATTTTGAACCTGGTGAAGTCTATCTTGTAAACATTTTCCTCTGGAGTGCACAGATAATCTGCAGAGGAAAGCAAGTTTAAATGAAGTCTGCTCAGAATTACCAGGTGTTTCTGGCTGTTCTTTGGAGGTCACCACAAGCAGCGAGAGCAGCCCAAGTGCATCTCCACTACTCCCCTGGTTTTAATCCAAAACTGGTGTCTATGAAGACAGTCCCAGTTCTGAATGCTGACACCACCCTGCTCAGACAGGACAGGGAAAAGGTTTTGACCCCCGCCCCAGCACTCTGAGGTCACCATCTTTTCCCAACCCTGTGCCAGCATCTCCTGCATCCATTTCCCCTCAGGGTATTGAGAATAGTCAGCACCTCCATCAAATCCCAGCCTTTTCAGTGTAAGAGGCTTTGCCCGCTTTAAAAACTGCCCTCTGGCAGAACGCAAGCGCTAAGCAGCTTTGTGAGCACTAAACCAGCTGCACTTAACTGGAACAGGAGTGTCCTCCCCTGTGCCACCACCCCTACACCTCCAGCCCTCTGCAGACAAAGGATGGCCTCTTCTCCCCACCCATGCTCGTCCCTTGCAAGGACTTTTTTTCCCCTCAGCACCAAAAATGGTGTTGAAGCCTTTCCCTGTATTAGGAAAACAGTCTGAGAACAGAGCCCTTCCCTGCTTCCACCATGGGTCGGCATCTTTGGGAGAAAGTCCTTGTTTCAGCCGTGATGTGCCCCGAGACAGCTCCCTGGCCCGGGCATCAGCCTCCTCTCTTGGGAAGGAGCAGCAGTGCTTCATTTTCACCACACCATATAAGCACAGACTGAAAGCAGCTCCCATAACTTACTTTAACCTGACCAATCTAAATAAATGTTGTATGTATACGAGCCAGGTTAGCTTCTGAGAAATTACACATCTGCATGGTGCAGGAGACCTGTTGTGGAGGTTCTGAGGTGAAAGTAATACTTTAACATTTTAATTCCAAGCCCTTTCTCAGCTACTAATTCCTGCTGTGAGTCTGGGATAATCACTTGTTTCTGCCTGCTTTCCTATTTCTAAAATTCAAATATATGCATCCACCTCAGGCTTATTCCCTGACTACACAAAGTCACAGCGTACTCGGAGCTCACACCTGCCTGTTACAGCTGCAGCTCAGCGCCAGTATAACAGATCAGGTACCTGCCTTTCGGTTGGGGGTTTGGGTTCACGGGCAGTGGTTAACACATCCCATAGATAAGGAGTTAAGAAAAGATTGCTGTGGTGTAGTAAGAGACCATCCCAAATGCCACACATTGCAACCACCATGTTGTACATGTCGTACGAGGAGCAGCTGAGGGAACTGGGGGGGTTCAGTCTGGAGAAGAGGAGGCTGAGGGGAGACCTCCTGGCCCTCTGCAACTCCCTGCCAGGAGGGTGCAGACAGGGGGGGGTGCGTCTCTTTAATCAAGTAATAAGTGATAGGACAAGAGGTAGCAGCCCCAAGTTGTGCCAGGGAAGGTTTAGACTAGATATTAGGAAGTATTTCTTTGCAGAAGGGGCTGTTGGGCGTTGGAATGGGCTGCCCAGGGCATGGGG
The DNA here is from genome assembly GCF_003259725.1 of Athene cunicularia. Taxonomy (NCBI): domain Eukaryota; kingdom Metazoa; phylum Chordata; class Aves; order Strigiformes; family Strigidae; genus Athene; species Athene cunicularia. The sequence continues at coordinate 5,447,936 of NW_020799124.1, read as the reverse complement.
GGGAGTCCCCATCCCTGCAGGGGTTTAAGAGTCGGGTCAACATAGCACTGAGGGATCTGGTGGAGTTGGGAATTGCGAATGTTGGGTTGATGGCCGGACTGGATGATCTTCAAGGTCTTTTCCAACCAAGATAATTCTGTGATTCTGTGAGACCAGGCAGCAAAGCCTTAGTGCTGGGATCTGTAATTACAGAAATCCGGTCCCTCTGCAGTGAGAGATAAAGCTAGTTGTAGTCAGCCCTGGGAAAGATTGCTCCTAGGCGCTGCTGAGCATGAACTGCACATCTAGCACCTGTACTTTCCTAGGAGCCTCTTATTCTTGTGCAAATCTCCTTAACTTGGAGGACTGTCCAAGCGCTCACTGGTACAAGGAAGAGACGTGTTAAACGTGCTCTCTGGACACTCTTACTGCTCTGCATCATCACCACTACCATATGGTGAATGCTCAAAGGAATGGGCTTTCAGAGAGAGGACCGTGTTTGAAGCATCTCTGGCATTTGGCAGGGAGGTTTCGCTTTCCTATCAACACAGCACAAAGGAAAACTATTACCAGCACCTACACCATCAAGAAGAACAAGATAAAAGCTCAACCTTTTTACTACAACAAGAAAATGCGGGCCTAGTGTTAGACAAAATAGCTTAAGAACCTCACAAAATATTATTCCTAAGAGTAGCCAAGGAGATGGGACAGAAATTTCAATTGACCCCTTGCCTTCAGCACCCACATTTAGCAATCCTCAGGTAGATGTCCTGCAGTTACACGATAATTTTAGGTTCTAACACATCAGCCAGCCCAAATTCTTAACCCACCCCACAACTTCCCGACTCCGGGCAGCCACACGCAAAACACAAACTGACAGAAGCAGGAGCAGCTTCCCACAGTGTCCCTCGGCCCAGGGCCACGCTTGGACCAGCTGCTCTCCTCAAAGGCAAGGGGCTAGACCAGACCGGGCTGGTGGTCGCCTGGGAGCCCGGGACACCTTCCCTAGAACACGCAGGCAAAGTCTGAAGCCGTTTGTCTCCAAGTTAATTATTAAGTGTTTTTCCTCCTGCAAAATTCCTGCCCATCCAGCACCATGGCAACAGCTTTATCCCCCTCCTTGGCAGCAGCGTTGCTGCAGTAACAGTGTCCATGACTCATCTGGAGGAGAGAAGAGCCAAGCAGAGCCACCGAAGAGGAGTAAACCCCAGGCAGAATCCCCACTAGGCTCCTGTTCATTGATGTTTGCACGCCTGCACTATATTTTCCAACTCCTTTTGCAGTGAAAATATTTTATACCCTTTTTTTAAGAAAAAATAAAAATAAAAATCAACACACCTGTACCTAACTAGATGACATCTGGGAAGACTAGCTGCCAGAGTATAGCAATCAAGTGGTTTTACCTCCTCTGACAGTGCAAAAAAAAAAAAAAAAAAAAAAAAAGCACATATATATATATATATATTCCTCTCAGACTGTATTACATTTGCCTGCTACAATTCCTGTTCAAAAATCAAAGTAGCCACATGCTGGTTTTTTCCCTACACGTAACAGAAGCCTGCAGCTACACTGGAAGGTCTTACTGGGAATGGGCTGCTGGCAATTGGCAGATACTTCTGCTTAGCTGAGCACTGTCAGATTTGCTAATCTCATCCCATACATACTTATTTTTAAATCACTGTAGGGCCCAGTTGCCCACACTTCTGTGACGCACTTAAATGTATCATCTGCTTTCATTATCCTAATTCACCGTCACCACAATTTGGAGAACGGAGGCAGCATCCATGTCTATTTTAGTTAGAGATAAGGCAGCTCAAACTTCCATCGAGTGAAATGGATTATTTACAAGAGAGGCAGGTTTGGTCTCTCAGGACAGAACCTTTTCTCATTTCTTCCACTTCCCCTGAAGCAGGTTGTGTTGTTTCTCCATTAATAACCAAATAATCAGGGTATCGCCCTGAACAAGCGTTCAGTGCTCACCTGATTCAGGGTTGACAGAGACCACACTCTGAACAAGAGATGGACACATCTCCTGTTAGGAAAAACCAGAGATGGACCATCTTTGTTAGGAAACCCAACAGCTTGGCTTTTGTCCTCAAGTACCCACACTAAGTAGCGCAAAAACAGGTCACAAGAGAGGAGCATTTCCTCCTCCTTCCTAAAGCCCAGTGAACTGCCACATCCCAGACCTCCATACCCAAACTCTTCCTGAAAATTCACCAACTGAGGTGAACTTGTTCTCAAAACAAAGAGCAATTTCTTGCAACTTGCCCAAGCCTGGTATTAGCAGCACTTCTCACTCATACATCGCTATTCCTGCTGGTGCCTCTGCAGCTCTTCCCAGAGTCTATGTAACTCCCCACTACCAGAGATATTTTCTTTTGAAGAGTTTGGAAGCACAACTAGCGACATTGTGGTGGTGTCAGGAAGCAGCAGAGGTGATGGACTTCCTGAGCCAGACACGATGTATCACTTCATGAATTCTCCTATTTCCTTTGTATGAAAAAATTATTCCGAAAAATACCCCAAACAGCAATCTGTAGCAAGGCATTCATTAACAGGTCTCCAGCTTTGTTACCAGAAACTGTGGATGCCCAGTCTGTGTTTACAGTTCTGAGGTGGTACCTCCGCTGTCTGATCAAAGAAGAGACAATTCTCATCCAGGAAACCTTCCTCCCCTCCCCAAAACAACCAAGATTGCCACAGAAACCTGCAAAACAGCCTAGACAAGACAGCAGGCACTGCCTATTCTTCCGTGAACAGCGGTACACTGTGAATTGAACCCTGGTGCATATTCCAGCCATGTATTTTAGCAAGCTGGTGCTACAAAGGAACACAAAAGGTGCGGGATAATACAGTGCTAGATCATACAGAAAGCAAGCTATTGAAGGCACTTTCTCCTCCTGTCCTCTTCCTGTTATTTCAGTTATCCGATGGACGAGATTAGGTGTTTGATCCTCATCAGAGAAAGCTAAAAGTTGATCCTGTACTTTCAGATTTCCTTTGCAACCACTCCACCAGGCACGTTTTACCAAGAGGTGTTCATGGGCAATAGGGTTAGCGCTCCTTGTGCTCCTTTCAGGATCCCTTCTCCTCTGCAACCAGGAGGAAGCATGTGTCCCCTCTCACAGACATTACAGATATTTCTGCAGTGCTCATCAAACCATCTAAACTCAGATCAGGCAGCTCCTATTTTAAGGCTTTAATAGCCCACAGAGGAAAACAGAGTGTACCTGGGGTAAGAACAGACTCAAAATCTGGTCATGAAAATGGATGCAAATCAGGAGGATGCTGTACAAGAAACTGATGCAACAGCAGTGATTTGTCATAGGGACACCTCTCCCCAACACAAACAATAACAAGAATTTGGGGAATGGGAAGGCTCCTATAGCTATGCAGGCCTATTTCTTAACAGGCATTAGCCAACAAGGTCAGAAGCTATTTTGAAGACAACTCCCAAGATATAAACCAGGTATAAAGCAAAGACAACTGCAGATGAATTGCTGGGGGCTGGAGATTAGGAGATTATCAGATTGAAGAGTCTCAGGAGGAAGCGAGCAAAAATAGCACGAACCCGTGAAGATGCAAAGCGGTGACGCAGGACGGAGTGCGAGACCTCGAGGGGAAGGCAGGGCAAGTTTCAACCAGTACTGATATGCCTGCTTAGACAACCGGAGTTCAATTTAAGAAAAAAACTAAACCGTTTCACCTGCCCTCTGCCTCAGCAGTTCAAGTCCTGTAAAGAGAGGGGCAGGGAAACAAGCTAAGCCAGCCAAGATCCACCCCAGCAATAAAGCCACGGGTTTAGGATAAGCAAAGATAGCGGGGGTAAATGGGGAGGGAGGCACCTGCAGCCCCCCCGCCTAGCTCAGTACTCTGCTGCTCTGAACGCCCCTGAGGAAAAAATCTCGCACCAGGAGAGTCTGAGGGGAGTTTATCTGCAGCCAACACTGTGAATGAGGCAGAGGGACCCATCCCAGCAGGCTCTGAGTTGCCCACCCGGCAGCGTGCCACACCAGGCACCGAGTCCTATTGCACGGCTCATCACTCTCTGCTTTTTGTGGCAGCCTGCTCATCTTTCTTTCTTTTTTTTTTTTTTTATTTGTTTCTTTTTTTAGCTAGAGCTTTCCAGATTTCACCCTCTCGCAATTAATTTGATCACAGCCCTCCAGGCCTTGCTAAGGAAGGATGGAGCTGCTCTTCCCCCATCCCCAAGGCATCCAACCGCTCTTTCCTGCCCCCTTGTTCATGCTGGTAGCACTCAAAGTCTGAAAACCACGTGCACAACATTAACAAAATCAGCTCACTTTGCTCTTCCACAGGGCTAAATCAAAGCAATCAGGCCCTGCCCAAACCCCCAGGCTGCCTCCCCCAGCGTATGCCACAGCTTTCCTCTTACCTTTGCCATTTCCACCAGGGATGGCCCAAACTCATAACACTGGCAGAAGGAGGAACCCACTCATCTGCCAGCCCGGCACCCTGTGTTACACACGCACCATGTGTGCTGCCCCTGGGAATCTTAACAGCCCATATTGTACTGCGAGACTACGGAAAAAACCCCTTCGGCTCCACGACACTTGGAGTTGCACATTATCGCAAAGCCTTGGAAAGGTTCGTAATGTACGTGGTGCTGCCGAGGAAAGGGAGGCACAGCGAGAGCAGCTTGACACCGCTCTAGGATATCGCTCTGCGACAAGAAATCAGCATATCAAAATGCTTTTACACATCACAGCCCTGGCCAACTCAGAACAGCGATTCATTAACCTCAAACACCCCCAGCTAAGCAGAGCTCCTAATACAATAAGTTTACCCCAATTAATTGGGGAAGGAAAGGAAAGTCACGGTCCAGGACCGGGTTTGAAGACTGATTCGTGCACATCAGCTTCCCATTAACGCTACAGGGAAACTGGTATGAAAGTCACCCGTGAAGGGTCTGTCCTGACCGACCCGGCGAGGCAGCCTCTACCAAGCTGACCCTTAGCTAAAGCTGCTATGAGAAGTCTCAGATAAATCTTAAATGACAGCTTGAGGAAGAGATTAGGTTCAGAAATGATTAAGTGTGGGTTCCTTATTTTTAGGTTTGCTTTTTGTATTTATTTCCAAGTACATAATAAATTATTTAACACTTCGGTTTGCTAAAATAAAATAAGACTTAGAATAAAGATTAAAACATAAACTTTAAGCTAGTATTCCAGACAAGCTGTACAGGTGCCTGAAGCTGTGATAAGCGGGGCAGTCTCAGAGGCTGAAGCTTGGCCTTTCGTTGCACATCTGTTTGAAGCCTGGTACTATTGCACGCTGCCAAAAGGGGGTGGCATTACGGGGGCTGTAACATCATCTTTCTGCTGACCACTGATGACTCTAACCCCAAAGACGGAGGAAGAAATTAAAGCTCTGCTTGAATTCACCCTGCCCTGCAGTTAACGTTTGAGCAGCACAGCGTGACCCTGCAAAGCTGCGAGATGCAGCATGGTCAGAGACACGAGGGACAGTGCCACGGACGACAGGCCCCAACTCCTCAGCTGGCTTCGAAAGGCAGGACATGGCATTTGCAGACACCCACATCCCAGTAACTGCAGACAGACTCCTCCAAGCTTCTGGCTGCTTCGGTAATTAATTGCAATTTGAACTGAGATCTGACCCATGCCTTTGCTAATCCTAAATTAATCAGGTTTTTCCTCTTTTTGTAACTGCAGTTGTGTGAGCAAGTAACAAATCTTGCTAATTGCGAGGAAAATGGTTCATTCGCCTTACGCTAATCCGGCTGGAACAGCGCCAGAGCCAGCCCAGCCAAAAGGCCCAGATACTCCAGGGCAGCACCCCAGATCCATCAGGCTGGACCCCAGCATGCCTGGAGACGTTATGGCCCTGAAGCTGCTGGAGGATTTAACATTGAAAGGACGCAGCATATGCAGGACAGTTTGCACGACCCCCCCTTTAAGCTTATTAGAAGCACATTAAGAGCAGAGGCCAGCTGGCTCTTCTAGCTGGTTACAGACAGGGTTTCTCCGGCTTAGCAGTAAGCGTGCTTTGCCACAGAGCCACATCCGGCATCTCCACCCTCCCAGCCCGAGACATTTAACATTTGGTCATTTATCAGCTGTACCTATTGAAAGAAGAAAGCCCAGCTGTGCTTGCTGATGCAAAAGCATCAAATAGCAGAGCAGGGCTAACAGCCTGCCTGGTCAACAGGTAGCCAGCACAAGCTGCAGTTTGGCTCCCCGAGACCCAGCTCTTCCAGGGCTGATGGGTGAGATTTGCCCAGTGTATCAGGAAGCACCGAGGAGCTCTGCAGCAAGCAGAGCAGGCGTTAAGATGGCAAACCCTGGCTCCAAAAGAGCGTCTGCAAGATGAGCACACCCCAGGCACGTGCAGGGCTGCAAGGGCCCTGCCAGGTGTGAGGATGGTGCCCCCCTGCCAAGGCAGCCATGCTATGGAGTCCCTTTTGTAACCGGATCCGTACTGCACTCCATGCAGGGGCTGGGATTCTGCCTCTTGCCGCACAAACTGGAAGGCCATTGAGAAACACACAGGCTACTCGTGGTGCAAGCACCTCTAAAATACACGTTCCTGCAGTACCAAGCCCTCCTCTAACATGGTTTATCCTGGGGCATTGTTTGCTGAAGCAGTGTTAAAACATGTCCAGACCACCCCAGGTCCCTGGGCAGCACACAGCTTAACCACAGTCCCTCGACAGCGTGAGCTACTGTGTTACTGGCCCACCAGCTTGGATAAAGATGAATTATGCTGCATCTGGAACAACAAAGGCCATCAGGACATTTCTGCTGCAACCCCACCACCAATTCACCCTTCAACTTCCAACTGTCTGGAGCACCACAACTTTGGGCATCAAAGCCAGAATTGCTGAAATAGGGCATCGTGTCTGCCCCGACTCAGCATCTCCAAGGGAGAGGTTGGGGCTGGGGTAGCCATGAACTTCTCTCCCACAGTCTGGTTCTTTCTCCTCCCTGCAGCACCCTCCACTCGAAGCAGAAAACTGGAACGGTTTCACGTTGGTATTTTTGGCAGTCTGTTTTTAAGAGCCTGCTGTGATGCATGGAAATGAGTAAAGGCCACAGAATGCCCCAAATAATCGTTACATGTTAAGATCAGAAAAATATTATTGTATCTTTCTTCTCTGTGTTAAACACACCAGGTGAAAAACTGAGCTTGAGAAGGGGTGCTGCAAAATATTCCTGGGTAATAAGACACAATAGGCATGGACATATTGTGTACCTGTACCTGGCAGGACACACAAGCACTTCCCATGGGAAGACATTATCCATGGCTCATTGCAGTGCCTGGTTCTTGCTTGGCATGACCCATCTACACCCCCGGCACTACCCCTGTACCGGCGAGTCTGCTATCAGGAGAGAAGAAAAATATTTTCATGCATTTCACATCTTCCCCATGCTCCAGAGAGCAATGCCCCATGGTTGGAAGAGGCAGACAACAACCAGCTCTGCTCCCAGCCTGGCTCTGAAGCCAGGGTGACCAGCTCAGCCCTCCCTGCACCCTGGGAACGCAGGTGCTTACCAAGAGCCACACACCACCCGCGGTGGCCAGAGCAATGCCACGCGAGGTCTGCACAGCCCGGGAGCGAGGGTGCGGGGTGGCCGCGTGCCTGCAGCCCCTCCAGACAGCACCGCCGAGGGCAGGGACACGCCGGCTACCATAAAGCAAGCACGCACGCTGCTTAACGCGGCCATCGCTCGGATTCACCCAACTGCTGCTCCTCCGAGCACGCTGGCAGCATGCTCCAGTGCCTGCTGCACAGCTCTGCCTGCAGGCAGGGGATGGCTGGGCCTGGGCAGTGAATCACGCTGCTGCAGCCCAGCAGAGCATCTCAGCTGGGAGAAGGGGACCCAAGAACCCCCCGGCGTCAGCAGCCCCTTTTCCAGAGGAGCCTCCATAACCCCCTTCCTGAGGGCTAACACCGAGTCCCCGCAGGGTTTTTTCTCCTGCCCTTCCACCCTGCTCGCCACACACCGGCCCCGTGGGCCGCCTGCACGCACCGGTACTCACAGCCGCATCCTTCCTCTCCAGGGCTCGTCATGCCGCACAGCCCTGGCCTGCGCCACGAAACCCGCTCCAACGCCACATCGCGAAGCGCTCCAAGGCAAAGAGGAGCGCGGCCGGACACCCCCTTCCTCCCTGACATAAGTCTTCTCCCCCTGCCCAACCTGCTGCCCGCAGAGAGACCGACCCAAAGGTCCCAGGATTTGCCAAAAGGCCTTTTGGGGGGCAGCAGGGCAGAGCACCCCTGGGCACTGCTGAAGCCAGGCTGGCACATGCCTTCTCCCAGCCCGGCGTGCTGCAACCACCACAGGTCCAAGGCAGCCGCCGCCGCCTGGTCCCAGCCGAGCGGCTCTGCCAAGCGCAACAAACCCTCCTGCCAGCTCCCGCGCCCGCCATCCCCTCAGGATGCTCTCCAGACCAGCAGCGCTGGGGAAGTGGAAACTGGGGGGCTGCAGGATGGAGATGCAGTACAGCCCCTGTCTCTTAT
>NW_020799124.1:5434966-5439401 GCF_003259725.1 Athene cunicularia | reverse complement strand
TCCCCACAGCATGGGGGGCAGAACCCAGGAGCCTCTGGGCAAGCAGCCCCCTCCCAAAAAACCGCGGGGGGGGGGGGAAGAAACCCTACACCTACCCCTGAGAACACACCCAGAAGGGGTGGGGGGGCCCATCGCCACCTCCCCAGAGCCTATAGTGAAGGGAGCTGGACCCCAGTAAGATGTAACTGACCCCCCCGGAGGCTCTGCCCCAATACCCATCAATAAGACACACACACACACACCCCCCCCATTATAAACCACCCACCCCCAACAGCTGAACCCCATAACATCCCCTACAAGTGCTTCGGGCTAAATGCCCATAAGACAAGAGCCAGGCCCCAAAAAAGTAATAAGGGGGTGCAGGGGGAGGCAAGCTGGGACAGGGGAAGGTAGGGCAACAGGCACCCAGGTAGAGGGCTAACGGCAGAGCAGGAGAGGAAGGTCACACACTGCCCGCACAAGCGGGATTTTTTCTTTATTTATAGAGCAGCTTGTTCTGAACAGAGCGCAGGGCCAGGGGGTGCACAAAGGGAGCCCCCTCCCTCCTCTCTGATCTCTGGCTCAGGACCCAGATTGAGAGCATCTCCCACCCCTCAGAGCAGCCTCTCTTCCCACTCCTGCATCTTGGCCCAAGCTGACCCATGCCAAGCTGCCAGGCCTGGCCCTGACACTGTTCTGAGGCCCTTTCTTGGGCCATGGGTCCATGACAACACCCCCCAGGGGGTGGGGACAGCCCCAAGGCAGGACACCATTGTGAGGGGCTCAGTCCATCTTGGTGGGCTCCTTCTTACGCTGCCTGGTCTCCCGGACGATCTTGGCCAAGGAGAGGAGAATAGGGACGGCCATGGGCAGGAAGAGCGGGATGTAGATGGCAAATTTCTGGTCATCAGGGAAGTAGAGGAGATGGAGGAGGGACGGGTCAAAGAAGGCTCGCTCCGAGGAGGTGACTGCCTCCTTGCTCGCCTGGAAAGCTGAGTGCAGATGGCCCGTGGCCAGCTTGGCCATGGCGCTCTGCGCCGAGGCTACTGCTCGGTACACCTGTGTGGGAACACCACCAACAGTCAGTCCCTGTCCAGGGAGAAACACAGGAACCACCCTGGGGGCCTCACTCACAGCAACACCCCAAAGCTCATGATCTGCACAGGGACAGCAACACATGGCCCCCTCCGGTCCCCACCTCAGGGTGCCCCAGCCCTACCTCAGAGGCAACATCATCTTTGATGACAATGTTCCCGATCTTGTCCAGGAGCTGGGCCAGCGAGGTCAAGGTGGTGGACACGGTGGCGATGTTCTCCACGGTGTGAGCCCACAGCAGGCGGTCCAGCTCCCAGTGGGCCAGGCCCTCACTCCCTGGGCTCTCCAGCAGGAATTCAGGGGGAAGCTCTTCCCGAGATAACCCAAAGAGTAACCTGGGAGTGGAGGGGAAGGTGCCAGCCCACATCACAAGCCTGCAGTCCCACATGCACTCCCTGCTCTTCCATTCCCCTGGTGCATTCAGTCTTGGCAGGGCTCAACCCACACCTGACGGCCTCCTGCACAAGGGGCAGGACAAGACAAACCTCCCGCCTCAGGAGATGGGAGATACAACAGCACCCCTGGACAGAGAGCAGTGCTGGCCAGTGGTCAGCACCTTCAAGGCCACAAAAAGCCCCCCTCAGCCTCCCAGAGCCCACAGAGGAGCAAAAGAGCTGCATAGGTACAACCTGCTCTGACCCCACCAATTTCTACATGTGCCAGGAGATCACACAGAGGCCCAGGAAGCAAAGAACACATCCTCACCGGAGCTGGGCCAGGAAAACTTCCATTACCCGCACCATGTCCACATCCACGTGCAGCGGGAGGGAGGCTTGGGGGGAAGCAGGGGCTTCAACGTTGTAAACCTGCAGGACAGCAAGTCAGCGAGGCACAGCCAGAGCCATGGAGCTGGCAGGGCCACCAGCACTCACTGGGGATGGGGAGACACCGTCTTGTCTGAGCACTGCCAGCACTGCCACAGCCCCGTACCATGATGCCACCCCAGCGGGGGCTGTGGAAGGCGTTGGTGCTCACTGGGGCTCCATCCTTGTCCTGGATGTAGAGAGGGGAGTGGGAGCGCTCTGGCACGTACAGCAGGAAGTTCAGCACAGGGTAGAGCGAGGCAGCGCTGGAGCCTGCAGTAGGACAGAGTCAAAGAGCTCCCCTGGCTGATAGAGACAGCGCCGCCCTGGGACAGAGCACAGCTTGCCTCCTCCTTCCACAGCAAGCCCTGAGCAGAACTGCCAGCCTGACAGGTCTCCATCACCCTCGCTCCCATCCAAGGCCGGCAGGGCACGGTGCTGCAGGGAGGGAAGGGGCACAGGCCATAGGCACAGCTGTCCCCCCTCCCTCAGCAGAACCCAGCCCTGTGAGAGCCAGGTGAGGAGCTCAGTGCTCACCCAGCCGGGCCTCCACAGGGTTGATGACGTGTGGGAGGCTGTGAGCGCTCAGGAGGAAGCTGGAGGACTCCTTGTCAAAGCGTGGTGTCACTCCTAGGACAGCATAGTACAGGATCTGCAGGCACACGACAAAGACGCTGCTGGCAGAGAAGAGCGTCCCGGGACACCTGGCAAGGCCCAGGGCTGGGCTCTGCCCATCGCCTCTCCCAGCCCTCACCTGCGAGTCAACAGAGAAGTTGGCCACCAGGCTCAGTTTGTCCAAGACAGGCTGCACATAGCGGTTCACGGCATCCTCGATGTCCCAGTCCACGGCATGGGACTTGGGGTCGGGGTTCAGCAGGCTGAAGGTGATCTCGTACCCTGTCATGGGCCCACAGCCTGTGAGGCACTGCCATAGCCACTGCTGTGGTCAGGCACGTGGCCATGACAGAGCTCCCGAAAGCAGCAGGACCTGACCCCCTCCTCCCTGGCCCTCCCTGATGCGGGGTTATGCACCAGTGCCCCAACACACAGCAATCCCAGCACAGATCCTGGCCTAGAGCAACTCTAAGAGCAAAGGGAAGACCCCAGGGTTTGTTACCCCAGAAGACATCCAAGATGTCACAAGTACAGCAGGAACAGGATCTCTCCCCAGAGTCGGAGGGCTTTCCCCAGGCCAGGAAACAGGGCCAGGGCACACATCCGTACCCAGACTGGATTTCAAGTGCCGCCGGGCATCAGGGCCGAGCTGGCCATCGGGCACACGGTCCGAGAGGGCAGCGGCGATAGAGCTGGCCGTGAAGGACATCACCTGCGTCAGCTGCCGGAGGCGGGTGCGGAGGGCAGCCAGGCTCCCCCCAGCCCTCACCAGGGCACCGCGGTGCTTCCCCACGTAGACGCTGATGCCCTGGGGAAGGGGCAGGGGTGAGGGCCAGGAGCAGGGCTGGCTCCCACCAACACGCCAGAGAACCTGTGACAGCCTAGGGATGGATTCCTCCCCCCAGGGCACCTTTGAGGGGTGAAGTACACAGAGGCTGGCACCACAGGGTGCTGCTCCCTACCTGAGGCAGCAGAGATGAGGTTTCGGGGACCACATACATGGTCAAAGCACCCAACGAGGCATCCTGCAGCGGGCGCAGAGCAGCATCAGCCTCTGGGGAAGGTGGAAGCATTAGCAGGGTTGGGAATTTCACTCCAATCCCCAACCCACCCTGAGACACAAGAAATCTGAGTCCTCTGCTCAACCAGCCTCAGAAAGAGGAGGCTGCTCCCCCCCGGAGTTACCCCAGTTCCTCATCCTAGTACCTTGTGCGGTAGCTGCACCTAGCGCTGCCTCCTCCTGAGCCGTGGTGCTGCGATAGACCATCTCGTAGCGGGACGTGATGCTGGTTCTCACTGCCGGGGAACAAAGCTTGAGTGAACCCACTAATCCCAGCCCCCACAACCTTTGGAGGAGCCAGGTGCTGAGGCACAAGGGACAGCCCCGAGGTAGCACATGCCACAAGGTCATTTGGGCACCTCAACTGCGTGACCCACTGCGGTATGTGGCCTCAGCTGGGCTGCACTGGTAGGCAGGACAGCCCCATGCCACCCGGGGCGCATCCCCCACCCTCCGAGGGCCGCCGTCACCCCGATCCCCAGGGAGGGGACCTGGGGTCTCTTCCCTGCAGCACCCTGTGGGGACCTCGCTGTGCCCACTGCTCCCCTGTGCTGCCAGCTCCAGACAGGGTGATGCTGGCGAACGCAGCTCTGGGGTGCAGGGAGCTCCGGGGTGATGGCCGGTGCCAACCTCCCGAGGAGAGAAGCCGCCCAGGGACCCCGCCCAGGGACGGACAAGGCCACCCAAAAGGGGCAGAAGGGGCAGGGACAGCCGGAGGGGTCTCTCACAGTTGACGGAAAGCTCCATCTCCTGCACGTCCCTGAACGGCAGCGGCTTCGGCAGGTCCCCGGGCACCGACCCGGGGGCGAAGACCACAGCGACGGGCACCGCCAGCTGGAACTGAGCAGAGAGGCGTCAGGCCGGGCCGCCGCGCCCCCGGCCC
>NW_020799124.1:5431712-5433801 GCF_003259725.1 Athene cunicularia | reverse complement strand
ATCTGCGGACACGGCGGCGTGGGGCCGGCCTGCGGGGCGCGTTCCCCTTCCCCTCCCCGCGTGGCGGCTCCCCTGGGTGGCTGGGGTGAAAGCGGGGTGTGAGCAGTGTCGGGGAGGGGGCCGGGGCCGGTGGGGTGCCCGGCCAGGGCTCAGTAGGCGTGGTTGGCCACGTAGAGGGACTGCCCGGCGGCCCCCGAGTCGTCCCCGCTGCCCTCGTACTTGCCCAGTGCCGCCAGCCCGTTCACCTGCGGGGAAAAGAAATGTCAGTGGCCCCACTGGGGTATGGCCCTCCGGGTCGCACAGTCGCTGGGGACACAACCTTCAGGGTCCCCCCAGACCATGGGGGTGTCCTCTGTACCCCTGCAAAAACACAGGCCTTGGCACCCCCTTCTCATGGGGACAGAGCCCTCGGTGCCCCCCATCTCTCTGGACACAACCCTTGGTGTCCCCCATCACCCCACAGGACATGGCTTTTGGCACCTCTCTTCCCACAGGGACACAGTTCTCAATGTCCCATGTCACCCTTGGGGCATGGCCCATCCCACAGGGGCCTGGTCCTCGGCACCCTCCATTCCCCTGTGGGGCACAAGGTCCTTGGTGACTCCTGTCACCCCACGGGACATGGCCCTTGGCATCCCCCATCCCAAGGGGCACAGTCATCAGTGCGCCTGCTCCCATGGGGACAGAGCCCTCAGTGTCCCCACCAACCCATGGGACACAGCCCTCAGCACCCCTCCCCTGCAGGAGCCATCCCCGTCACCTCTGCGCGCTTGACGAACTCCTCGGTGGCTGCGGTGGCATTGTCCCGCTGCCCACGCCAGGCGCTGAGCGCCGACGCCTGCAGCGCCCGCCCGTAGGAGAAGGTGAGGGCCCATGGCCGCATCAGCGGGCACGTGTTGATGGCATTGAGGTTGATGGAAGCCTCCTCCTCACTCTGTCCCCCAGACAGGAAGGTGACACCTGCAGAGAGCGAGGTTATGGCACTGAAGGCCCACAGGGCATCCCCCTCCTGGTCCCCACCATGTCCCGGTGCTGGTACCTGGCACGGCTGGGGGTACAGTGCGACGCAGGGCAGTGACAGTGGCCATGGCGATCTCCTCAGGGCTGTACTTGGTGGGGCAGGAGTGCCCGGGGGTCACCATGTTGGGCTTCAGCAGGGTCCCCTCCAGGTAGACGTGGTGGTCGCTCAATGCCTTGTAGACTGCTGCCAGCACCTGGGGAGGACAGGCAGTGTGGAGTCCCCTGGCATGGCATGGCACAGCACGGCACAGTGCCCACCCTGCTGCCCGCCCCACCACTCACCTTCTCCGTCACATACTGGCATCGCTTAAGGTCGTGCTCACCATCAGGCAGGATCTCCGGCTCCACGATGGGCACGATGCCATTCTGCAAACACCAGGCAGACGTCACTATGGGGCTGTCCCTGGGCATCGCCCTAGCCCCATGGCAATGTGGGCCAATGCCTGGACCTAGGGGGTGATACTCAACCCCAAAGTTCAATATCCTCCCTTGCCAGTGATGCCCAGCCCAGTGGGGTGATGCCCAGCCCCATGGGGTGATGCCCAACCAGGGATGGTCAGTTCTTGGCCCCATGGAGCAATGCCCATGTTTGTGGGGTGATGCCCAGCCCCATAGATTGATGCCTGGCCCTATGGGTGATGCCTGGTCCTGGGGGTCAATGTCTGGTCCCAGGGGTCAATGCTCACCCATGTGAGGTGTTACCCAGCCTTGATGCCCAGCCCCACGGGGTGATACCCAGGCATGGGGGCAATGCTGAGCCCCATGGATCTGTCCCCATCCCTGTGGGGCAATACCTGGCCTCTTCAGTCAACAACCATCCTATGGGGGGGGCGATGCCCGGACACAGACACGTACCTGCTGGCAGATGCTGGCATAGCGGGCCAGGACGTTGGCGTTCTCCATGATGGCGAGCGCGGAGGGGGTGTTGTCACTGATTTTCAGCACGCAGCGCCACTTGGCAAAGTCGGCCCCATCCTTCTTGTACTGGGCGCAGCGCTCCGACAGCCCATCCAGACCTGTCAGACAGCGCGTCAGCCCCGCAGCCCCAAATCCCACAGCCCCCCCCCCC
>NW_020799124.1:5421240-5430075 GCF_003259725.1 Athene cunicularia | reverse complement strand
GAAAAGCTGCCTGCAGCCGGCGCAGGGACAATAGCAGTGTCCCTGCTCACCCCACGGGGCTGGCTGCCAGAGCCCTGTTCTGCTGAATCCCTGCCCTAAAAGGAGGACTCAGCCGCCCCGCAGGGCCCTGGTCCAGGGAGGGGAACGCATCTCCCCCCCCATCCCAGAGCCAGGCACAGCCTGGGGCCCCCACTGCCTGCCTCATGTCTTGGGGGGCCATAGCCAACCCCCTGCCAACAGGGTTATGGCCAGAGCAGGGAGAGAAGCGATGCCAGGGAGCAGCAAATGCTGCTTCCCCATGAGCCACCCCCACGGCCAGTAAATAGAGGTGCAAATCCTAAACATCCCCATTTCTTGGGTGCGGGAGTAAAAAAAGTTGCCGACACCCCAGGGTGATACAACACTCATCCCGCACAGGGTGACAGGGCTGCAGCAGAGGGCAGGGGAAGGTGATCCCCCCCCGCGGGCAGAAGAAACAGGCCATTAAAAACCAGAACACTTGTTTGAACGCAGCTATTTTGGGCCATGCCAGGGGAGGGAGGTGCCGCATGGCCCCCATGGCACCGGGGAGCATCCTTGGGGTCGGGAACACCGGGAGGGGGATCCCACAGGAGATGCCCTAGCAGGGAAGGAGGGAGGTGAGGCTGGAGCTGTGCTGGGAGCAGGGGAGCCCCAGAGGGATGCCCCCCCCCTCTCCATGCAGCAGCGGGGGCCAAGGGAGAGCTGGGAGCAGGAGCTGGCAGAACTCCCAGCCCCTGGCAGGATGCTGCATGCCAGAGCCACACTGGGAGGGGGAACCATCCCCACACCCCAGGCGTGTAGTCTACAGCCCCGTGATGGGGGTGCAGGATCCGGCCCTTGATACCATCGTCAGGGGGAGGCAGGAGGGGGGTACGGACTAAATCTAGGGCAGGAGGAACCGGGGCTCCATGAGGGAAGTTAGGTCAGCCCAGGCATGCTGGCTGCTGCTGGCGGCAGAAGGTGGAAGCCTTGTTGAGACCAAGCGCTGGTTGGGGGGGTCTGTACCCCCTGCCAAGAAGGAGAGGCCCTGGGGGGGCAGGGAACTGTGCCCATAGCCCTGGGACAGAGCAGAAACAGCCAGTGCAGGCTGGACAAGTTGTCCCCACCCAGGGCACCAAGAGCTTCCTGCATCCACGCACCAGGAAGGGTAAAAGACAACAAAACTTTATTCAATAAATCATTACAACATTAAGAGGAGGAAGGTTTCACGCTACAGGCTAGAGCTTCCTTGCTGCCAGAGGCTGGCTTCTGGCCCAAGTACCGCAGCAGGCTGTGGAACTCCTGGCAGCCTGCTGCCAGGTCAGGGACGGCCAACAGGACCTGGGGACAACAGCAGCGTTAGTGACGGTGATGAGGGTTGGTGTGGCTGCAGTCACAGCGAGGCTGAGAGCGAAGAACCACAAACCTCACCTCTTTCATCTTCTCCTGCATCTCCTCGTGGGTCTTCAGCACTTTCTGGGTGTGATGGAGCCTCATCTCCAGCCCTCGGACCTGCATTGGGAGATGCCGGTCAGGAGTCTGCCCCAAAATTGGGCAGGGAGGGGTCCAGGACAGAAAGGGGACTTGAGTCAGGGCAGCCCCTCAGGGTTCCCCATACCTGCTCCTGGTACTTGTCCAAGAGCAACAGATTCTCATCTTCTTTCTCCAGGAGCATCAGCCGCAGTTTGTCCACCTGCAAAAAGAGTGAGTGCTGCTGAGAGATCGCTGTGGGGTGACACAAGTTGCCCTCAGCCCCAGCAGCCCCCCAGCCTCACCTCCTGGCGCAGCAGGACTCGCTCCTGGATGTAGGCAGTGTCCACCTTGGGCTCCTGCCCCCGCATCTCCTCCCACAGCACCTTGGCCTCCGTTTCAGCACGCTGGAGCGAGCGCTTGAGCTGGGAGATCTCTCCGTTCAGCCTCTGCAGCGGGGAAAGGAGACGCTGAGAGGCAGCCTGTGGCCGGCAGCACCCAGGCGTGCAGGCCAGCCAGGCCCCCATCACAAACCGTGACTTCCCCACTCTTGTCAATGAGTTGCAGCATCCTCTCTTCCTGCTGTTTCACCACGTCCTGCAGCTCCTTCTCGTTCTGGGGGTTGGGGGGGAGGAAGAAGCAGTGTCAGGCCAACAAGTGTTGGCCCTGGCCAACCCCAGCACCCCGGGGGGAGCAGATTTTCTCATGTTCGAGAAGATCAGATGAGCCAGGAGCACCCACGGGGCATCACCAGAGCCAGTCACCCAGATTTCTCTGTGTCCTAGATCAGCACCCGTCCCAGTTTGGCTCTGCCCTGGGGTGAGTGCTGGCCCACTTCTGGCACTAGCTCACCTCTAGCTTGCCCCTCAGCGCCTTGTTCAGCTTGGCGATGGTGGCAGCCTGGGCATCCATCTTCTCCTGGCTCTCGGCTGTCACCGTCTCCAGACGGAGCTGCAGGTCAGAGCTGGGAGAGGACAGCAGTGCTGAGCCGGTGGGAACTGCAGCCGAGCGCGGTGCCAGCTACCAAACCCCCTCCTGGGCATCCCACCAGCCCCATGGTGGGAGCAGCAAACCCACCAGCCCAGCCAGCTGGAAAAAACTCTTCTAGCCATGGCAGGAGAGGCCTAACCCAGGATTGGGACAAGAGACAGACCCCAGACAGGCTGCCCAGGGCCATGCTCAGGAGAGTGGTGCCTGAACCCAGGCCTCGACACAAGCGCCTGCTGAACTCACATCTCCATCTGCAGTGCCTTGAACTTGCTCTGCTCCAGATCCTCAATGCGGGAGCTCAGCATGGTGAGGTTGGAAACTGTGGCTCTCAGCTCCTTCACACTCTCCAGCAGACCATCCTCAGGCTCTGTGGGGAGTGCACAGAGGGAATGTCAGCCCCAATGAACACAGAGCCAAGGAGGAAAGCATGCCTGCTCATCCCCCCCATGCAGGGAGCCCTGCAGCTTTAGAACAGGGTCCAGGGCAGGGTGACAGCCCCAGTACCTATTTGCTTTGGTGTAGAGGGAAGTTTATCCTTGGTAAATGCACTCCCACCTCCAGTGGCTTCATCAGCATCTGTGAGAGGAGAGGACAGAGGCGCTGTGCCCAGCCCTGTGTGCTGCAGGGAGCACGATCAGAGCTCACTCACACGCCCATCCACCCCAGGGAGCTCAGAGTAGACCCCAGTCGCTTGCAGGAGCTGTGACCAAACCCATGGTTGCCACAGGGGAACAACCGGGGGATCCACAGGGAAGGGCACGGGAATGCCACTGGGATCTCCGCCTTGTCCAGCACCAGTGCACATCCCCAGCATGAGAGGGAGCGATCTCCATCCCCATCCAGGGACACCCCCCCCCAGCACCCCAACAGCGAGTGCCAGCTCACCTTTCCCCCACACTGCTTTCAGGACACTGCCCACGAAGGAGTCCCCAGCGCGGTAGGGGGTGCGGCACGCCGGCGTGCGGCAGGCAGGGGTCCAGGCAGGGCGGGGTGTCTGCCAGCCCAGGGTCCGCGGAGCCGGGGTCCAGGCTCTGCATCTCGATGGAGCATTGTCATCCTTCAGAAGGGAGGGAGAACACGCTTGTGACAGCTCTGCACCGCCCCGGCAATCGGGGTGGGGTGGGTGGGGGTGTCTTGAAGCCACGCCATGGAGAGCCACAGGTGTCTGATTTCCCTTGTCCTTGTCCCCACAGCAGGGCTCCTACCTCCTCTTGCAGCGCGGCCCTGAGGCAGTCGGCGAGCTCCTGCAGCCGCATCTTGATCTCAGCAATGTCTGCAGAGCTCCAGGAGACTTTGTCCCTCTTGAGCTGCAAGTCGAGGAGCTCGGCCTTGGTGGTCTCCAGCTCCTTGCCAAGTGTAGCCTCCTCTTCCCTGTGGGATGGCATCAGCCCCAGTGAGAGCAGCAGTCCCCCTTCTCAGCAACAGGATGGGGACATTTCCCACACCTGCCTCCCACCATAACCCAGGGGTGGTGCAAACCCCACAGATTTAGGCAGCTTCCCCCAAGACGGGGCCTGCTGGGTTTCCCCAGAGCCTCTTCCACCTCCCTGGGCAACCATGCTTGGCTGGGACAACACTAACCAGAGCCATGTCCCTCCGTGTGTCCCCCAACCCCTAAGAAGGGCTCAATTTCCCCAAAATAGAGGGGTTCAAGCAGAAGTGGTGAGTGGGGTCGGTACCGTAGGCGCTGCTGGGAATCCATAAGCTCCTGGTACTGCAGGCTGAGCTCCTGCAGGGTGTCCAGCGTGAGCTTCAGCCTGGCCTCCACCTCCAGCAGCTGCATGCGGGACATGTGGTTCTCCTGATTGAGGAACTATAAGAAGGTGGGGGGACATGGCTGTGAGTTCCCAGACAGAGACCTGAGGGGATCCATTAAGATCAATTAGGGGCAATTTTACCCCCAGCAGACCAACCCCTGGTGACCAGCAGTTTACTGGGAACATAGGACAGGCTGGGGGACACCATCATGCCTGCAAGCAGGGGAAAATTATCCCAGAGAGCTGCCCGTCCCCCTCCCGGGGAATTGCCGCCGGGCAGGATGAAGAGCTGCGCTACGTGCAGGATGTCAACCACCCTCACCTCGCTCACCCCCCCGCTGCCCCAGGGAGTGCTAATCCGGCTCCTGGCCGCCTGCCAGCGTTCCCATGAGGCCATGATGGGGGCCGGCAGCCCGTGACAGCACAGGCAGGGTCAGGCAGCTCCTACCTCACGGCATTCAGTCACCTCCCGCAGCTCCTGGCACAGCCCATTCCGCTCCTGCTCCACGTTGGCCAGATTTGTCATCAGGGAGCTTAGGTCTGTGAGGAGCAGAGCCGTCAGCACAGGGCGGGGGGGGACAGGAGCGGTTGGGGACAGGGGGGAGCTCCAACCCCCTCGTCACCCACCCCTACCTGTGCTGAGGCGTGAGTTGGCCACGTTCAGCTGCTCCAGCCGAGCCAACGTGTCCTGCAGAGCCACCGAGGTCTCCTCCAGCTTGCAGGATGCCTGCAGAGACATGGTGCCCTCTGGGCTCGCTTTGGGCTGCTCTTCCCCATGGGGTGCCCCAAGTCACCTCATGCTTGGGGTCAGCCAGGCTGCAATGGAGCATCCCAGACACCCCCAAGCACCACCCTACCTCCTCCTTGGCTTGAAGAGCTTCATCCACTCGCTGCCTCATGGCATCCCGCTCCTCCAGACAGCTCCGCAGCTTGCCAGGCACTTTCTCCAGCACAGCCTGGCACCGGGACACCAGAGCCCTGACCTGCTCCCGCTGTGAGGGGAGGTGACATCAGGCAGAGCTCAGCAAGGCACTGGCAGCCTTGGAGCCCACAGGCACAAAGCCAAGCAGCACCAGCCTGCACCGCGCTGGCAGGGAGGCGAGGGGCTGAGCCCGCCACCAGCCCCCACCGGGACACCACTCACGTCCTCATCCAGGGCTCTCCTTTCCTTCTCCAGCTTTTCAAAAGTGCTGTCTATGAATTCCCGGAAATGCTGAGCCTCAGCAGCCAGGGATGCCTATGGAGCAGCAGAGACGGGTCAGCACTGCCGTGGTGAAAGAGCCACATTCAACAGTGGAGGGAGGCGAGCGTCAACCCCGAGGCTGGGTTTGTGGCAGCTTCCCAGTAGCAGCACCAAGAAACCTCTGGTGGGCCCAAACCCATCGCAGACCGTTGCTCAGAGCATCATCCAAGCACAGGACACAGGGGTGCCCTTCCAGCCTCCCGGGGACCCAGGTGGGAGGCAGCTGGAAGCGCCCACCCATTCAGTACCTGCTGGTCGATGGCGTCCACCAGCAGCACATGCAGCTCCTGCTGGGAGGCCAGGCTCTGGTCGCGGGCACTGATCTGGGCGCTGGCGTGGGTGCGGAAGGCCTCCAGGAAGCAATCTCCCTACCAAGGGAAGGGGGCTGCTCCAGGCACGGTGTCGCAAGAGGGGCAAATCCCCAGGATCCATCCCTGCACGCTGCTGCACCCAGGGCTCCCGCGGCCCAGGGCTCCCGCTCCCAGTGGGACACAGCCCGAGTCAAAAATTCATCCCGAGAGCTCCCGCCACCCCGGGCAGCCACAAGCATTTCTGGATTTCCAGGGCTACATCAGGCTTTTCCCCTGGGACCTTTAGACCCCAGAGACAGGCAGAGATGCAGCGTGCCCCATCAAAGGCATGGGGACATCAGTCTGCCCTAACCCCCCCACCAGCCATAATCCTACCTCCTCCTTGGCTCGGAGGGCTTCATCCGCTCGCTGCCTCATGGCATCTCGCTCCTCCAAGCAGCTCTGCAGCTTGCTGGGCACTTTCTCTAGCACAGCCTGGCACCGTGACACCAGAACTCTCGCCTGTTCCCTCTGCGAGAGGAGATGTGCCGGGAGGCACCGGCTATAGCCATCGGCTGCCGTGTGTGCCAGCAGCAGCGTCTCCCGCAACCTGGGCAAAAAGGGGTGGGCAGCCTGACTGCGCAGAGACTCACCTCCTGGGCAAGGACTCCCTGCTCATCCTGCAGTCTCTGAAAGGCAGCATCCACGAGGCTCCGAAACAGGAGGCACTGCCTGCTCCAGGCGCTCTGGGGAAGGGACAAGGGCATCAGCGCTCAGGCAGTGCTGCCAGAGCCGGCACAGGCAGCACCGGGCACGTGTGTGCCCTGCCCGGCTGAGACCTGGCGCACTCATCGCATGCCAACCAGCCCAGACGCACCATCCCTGCTGCAGCCAGCCCCAGCTCCCGCTGAAGGTTCTGCTCTGCTCCCCGCTGCCGCTGCAGAACCTCCATCTTCCTCCGCAGCTCAACGTAGAGGTTGTGGTAGATCTCCTCCTCCTAAGGACATGCCAGAAGAGCAGAGGGGGCTTCACACCAGCCCCACTCCACCCTGGGGTCCAGCAAGAGACAGTTTGCCATGACACCTCCCATCCTCCCCCTGCGTGTGCCAGGAATGTTTCACTGCACAAAGGGTTCAAATCCAGCAGACTCAGCTGGTTGAGCCAGGCGAGAGAACGCGGCTGGAGCGGCGCTGGGCGCGTGATGCCGTGCACCGTGCTGTAGCAACTCTGCTTTACTGCCGCTCCACCAGGCCGCGCTCCGGCCAGGGCCACCATCCCGCCTGCAGCACGTAGGCACTGTCACGGCACCGAGGCCACCCCAGTGAGGACTCGTACCCCTTTGGGGTGGGTGACGTCCGTCTGCGTGAGCGCGTCCCTCTGTTCAGCCGGCCCCACGCGGGGCAACAGGCACTGGTTCTCCTGCCAGTCGCGCAGCTGGAGGGAGAGGGCTTCGATGATGATGAGGGTGCTCTCCAGCCGCCCTTCCAGCTCCGCCCGCGGCAGAGACTTCAGCTGCTCCCGGGAACAGCTGGGGACAGAGAGAGGGCTTGGGGTACGGACGGCTCATGGGTGCCACAGGCCTGTCCAGGGGGGAGGCACGTCCCCACACTTACTGCCAGAGCAGGGAGTCCGTTTCGGCAGCGCTGTCCTTGGCACAGCGGGGGATGCCTGCAGATGTGTTCATGCTCCTCTCCTGCAGGTCCTGGGGGGTCATGAAGGTGCCAGCAACCGCAGTGGACACGGGGGTGATGCTGGTGCCAGCGACCGCCGTGGGCACAGGGGTGACGCTGGTGCCAGCGACCGCCGTGGGCACGGGCAGGGGCAGGCTGTGCCGCAGGGACTCCAGCAGAGATGAGGCACTGAGGTTCTTCTCCAGCCACACCAGCGGCAACACCCAGGATATGGCACCCGAGGCTACCTCGGGCGAGGTGATAGGGGTGGTCGCTGCCTCCAGCCCAGCAGTCTCTGAACTACTTGCCTCGATGGGTGAGAGTCCGGAGGGTCCCTGCTCTGGGGGAGCAGGGGCTGGGGACTCATCTCCCTCAGGGGTGCCTTGGCAAGGTAGGGAACCAGTACTCCCATCTCTAGCCGGGGGCTCAGAGGCCACAGGGCTGCAGGAGAGGTCGGCGGGTGCCACTCGCCACCCATGGAAGGGAGCTTCCTGCGGGGTGGAGCTGGTGCCAGGGGGCCCTGGGGTGCAGGAGGCCAGGCTGGCACTGCCACTGGGCCCAAGGGTGCAGGCTGCTAGAGCGGTGCTGCCTGGGGAGTTTGGGGTGAAAGGCACCAAGCTGAGGATGCTGGAGGGCCCTGGGGTGGTGGTGCTGGGGGGCTCTGGGGTACACAACCCTGGCATGGGGCTGCACAGGGGGGGCAGCATGGGGCTACTGGGGGGCTCCAGGGTGCTGGGCCCCAGAACGGGGCTGAACAAGGGGGCTGGCACAGTGCTGCTGGGCCCCAGAACAGGGCTGCTGGGGGGCTCTGGGGTGCTGGGCTCCAGGACAGGCACGGGGCTGCTGGGGGGCTCCGCGGTGCTGGGCTCCAGGACAGGCACGGGGCTGCTGGGGGGCTCCGCGGTGCTGGGCTCCAGGACAGGCACGGGGCTGCTGGGGGGCTCCGCGGTGCTGGGCTCCAGGACAGGCACGGGGCTGCTGGGGGGCTCCGCGGTGCTGGGCTCCAGGACAGGCACGGGGCTGCTGGGGGGCTCCGCGGTGCTGGGCTCCAGGACAGGCACGGGGCTGCTGGGGGGCTCCGCGGTGCTGGGCTCCAGGACAGGCACGGGGCTGCTGGGGGGCTCCGCGGTGCTGGGCTCCAGGACAGGCACGGGGCTGCTGGGGGGCTCCGCGGTGCTGGGCTCCAGGACAGGCACGGGGCTGCTGGGGGGCTCCGCGGTGCTGGGCTCCAGGACAGGCACGGGGCTGCTGGGGGGCTCCGCGGTGCTGGGCTCCAGGACAGGCACGGGGCTGCTGGGGGGCTCCGCGGTGCTGGGCTCCAGGACAGGCACGGGGCTGCTGGGGGGCTCCGCGGTGCTGGGCTCCAGGACAGGCACGGGGCTGCTGGGGGGCTCCGCGGTGCTGGGCTCCAGGAC
>NW_020799124.1:5419103-5421190 GCF_003259725.1 Athene cunicularia | reverse complement strand
GGGGGGGGGATGTCCCTGAGCGATGTTGGGGGTCCCAGCCAGGGTGGCTCAGCCAGGCCAGGGCTGACCCGAGGGGACAGCGACGAGGTCGCAGTCGAAGTCAGCGAAGGTGGCGGGGTCGGGAAGGGGCTGCTCGGGGGGGCGCGGGGCCACTGCTACCGCCACCGGGTCCTTCTGCAGCAGGTCGGCGTCAAAGGCCACCCCGTGGAAGAAGGGGTGGCCCTGGAAGTGGTGGAGGTAGCGCAGGCGATGTAGGGGGTTGTGACACAGCAGCTGGGGATGGAGGGAGGACAGTGAATGGTGGAGACCCCGGCATCCAGCCCAAGGGGCCAGCAGGAACCCCAAAATCCAGGCGGGAAGGTTACCTCGGCGAGCAGCCGGGCCAGCGCGGAGCTGAACGCGGGTGGGCTCTCGTAGCTGCTCTGTTTGACACGCTCCAGCATGGTCACGTGGTCCCCCGCCGGCGCCACAGGGAACTGGGGGGTCAGGGAACAGATTTAGGGGCTCCATGGGGTGCTCCTATCACCCCCCTGTCACCTGTGGCTCTCACCTCCCCGCTGGCCAGGGCGAAGAGCAGGACTCCCAGTGACCACCAGTCAGCTGCGTGGCTGTATGGCCCCCCGCTCAGCACCTCCGGGGCTGTGGGAATGAGCAGGTGAGTGCCTGGGGGGGCCGTGCCCCACACTGCAGCCCCCCACTGCCCCCTTACCCATGTACTGCAGGGTGCCACAGATGGTGTGGGCTCGCTCGCCCCACCGCAGGTGGCGGGAGAGGCCGAAGTCGGTGAGCTTGAGGTGCCCTGTGGGGTGAGGCAATGAGTGGGGACCCACAGGTGGGGTGCCCCCATGGTCAGAGTGTCCCCCACGGATGGGGCATCCACAAGCCAGTGCTATCAGACTCTTACCTCTCTCATCCAGGAGGATGTTCTCCATCTGAAATGAGACAGGCGCTGGGGGGGTTCAGAGACACCTCCCACCCCACCCTCCTGCCCCCCACTGCCACCCACCTTCACATCTCTGTGCATGATGCCCAGGTCGTGGAGGTACACTGGGGAGAAGATGGAGCCGTCAGAATGGTGGGTCCCTGCTCGGCACGGTGCCTGCTGCCACCCCCACTGCAGCCAGCAGGCAGCTGCCCACCCCCGGGGATGGCTGACCCTGCCTGCAGGTCCCCATCGGTGGGGACAGTGGTGTCTGTCCCCGGCGTGGCAGGCCACTCACCCAGCACCAGCACCAGCTCGGCAGCAAACAGGCGGACGGTGGCCTCGGCGAAGCGCCCGGCGGCACGCCACAGCGCATGCAGGTCTCCGGTGCTGCAGTAGGTACACACTGCCGGGACGGGCAACACGCCTTACCGATGGGCTGCCCCGTGGGGCCGGGCTGGCATGAGGGGCACGGGCACCGGGGTGGCATGGGCATGGGGCAGAGGGGTCATTGGGACCACGCACCAAGGTGAGATGGGCACCCTGGGCATGCAGCAAGGGGATGCAAGCGCTGGGGCCATAAGGGCAGCGAGGTGGCACAAGCCCCAGGACCACGCTGGCACCAAGGTGGCACAAACACCAGGGCAACGTGGGCACCAAGACCACGTACTAAGGTGACATAGGCACAGGAGCACCGTGTACCACGGTGACATGGGCACCAGAGCCATGTGGGCACTGGGAACACACAAACACCACAGCCACGTGAGCTCCAAGGTGGCACAGACACCGGTGGCCACATGGGTACCCCAGTGACACAGTCCCCACGGTCACCCAGGCACTGGGAACACAAAAGCTACATGGACGCCGAGGTGGCATGGCCATCAGGGCCACCGGGGCCAGGCAGGCTACCAGGGCTGGGGTGCCTCATTCACCCCCCGTGCTGGTCCCTGCCCCACTGCGGTTTGTCCCCATCCCTGTCCCCCCGTCCCTGTCCTGTGGGTGTGGGGTGGGAGCCGGCAGCCGAGTGCCTGGATCCCCACGGGGCAGCGGGCAGCGCGGGGGGAGCGTGCACGTGTGCGGGGACACGTGTGCGGGCGGTGGGGACACGTGCTCGGGCAGGGGGGGCCGGGGCCAGCCCGCGGGCAGATGGTCACTCACTGATGAA
>NW_020799124.1:5405197-5419053 GCF_003259725.1 Athene cunicularia | reverse complement strand
CCCCGGGACACCCACCCGTGACCCCTCCCCTCCCCGATTCTGGGCAGGGCACACCCTCCGGGACCCCCCCTGCACACTTTGGGGATCTCCCTTCAACCGCTCATCCCGCCCTTTGCACCCCACTTGCCCGTGGGGTACCTGCAGCCCCCGCTGAGCCCTGGGCACTGAGGGGCTCACGGCAGAGACTGGAGAGGGATGAGCCCAAGGGCTGAGCCTGGGGTTGATGCTGGTGCTGCAAGGGAGCCCCAAACCCCCAAACAACTCCCCAGGAGGGGCAGGGGGCCAAGCCAGAGCAGTTGGGGTGCTGCTGACCTGAGAGGGGGGACTGCGCTGAGCCTGGCACTGGGGCATGAATGGGGAAGGCGAGTGACGAGCCACTGGCCCAAGTCTGTTCCAAATTAAAAACTCTTTATTTAAACTCTCTCCCGTTCCCCTTTCTCCCAGCCTGGAGTGATCCTGCTGCTTCACCAGGCCCAGGGGCTGGGCCCAGCACCCGCACAGCAGGGAGAGGGGGGAAGCTCGCAGGAGCCCTTGGCACGGAGGTCTGCGCCCGCACAAAGCGGCCCCGGAGCATGCTGCACCCCACATCCCTGTACTGCTGCACCCCTGCCCTGCAGCAACAGGGCTACCGAGGGCCTGCGCGTGGCTAACCCCCGCCTTGGGCATCACCACGCCGAGCAGCGCGGGGCCCCCACCACCACCACCATAGGAGTGCCCCTCCAGAGCGGGGAGCACCGGGGCACCCCAACCCCTTCCCGGCCTGCCGGGTGCTGCCATCATTTGCGCCTGCCGAAGATCGACTTCTTGCTGGGGTTCTTCTCGCCCACGCTCAGCCCGATGAGCAGACGCGCCTTCTCGTCCTCCTCCTGCTGCTGGATGGTCCCGTCTGATTTGTTCTCCAGCTTCCCCCGGGACTCTGCGCCTGCCGCCGGCTTCAGGCGTAGCTTCTCTTTGATCACCTGCCCCAGGATTTAGGGGGTGAGGGCCTGAGGTGCTGAGGCAGCACGGCTGCTTCTCGCTCTGGAGAACGTGCGGTCCACCGCGGGGTTACCCCCTCCAAACTGGGCAGAACGGCCCCAGCAGCTCCCCCGAGAGTGGGCAGGAGGCCCTCACGTACCTGTGCCACCAAGGCTTTGCGGCTGTCCCTCTTCACCGCCATGGCGAAGTCCAGCCACGTCCACGTGTTGTTGTGGTACTCCAGGCATGGCAGCACCAGGTTCAGGTCACCCCAGTCCACACTGTTCTTCTCACCCTGGGTGACAGGGGTGTCAGGCAGTGTGGGATGATGCCTCCCCCGAGCTGGAGGGACTATGCCCCCTCTCTCCAGCACGCCCATCCCGCTGGCCCCGCACCTTGTAGCTGACACAGAGCGGCACCTGCGGGATCTTGATGTAGATGAAGGAGTTGTTCATGGCCGCGCGCTCCTTCATCTTGTCGATGTCATCCACAGGATGCTGGGGACAGAGCAGGAGCCATGAGCAGAAGGGAAGGAGAGGGGACACAGCCAGGAACCAGATGGGAAGGGACAGCAGGGCACTGGGCCATGGCATTGCTTCACCAGTGAGAGGTGAGAGCTGCTCTGGCATGGTGTTAGGAAAACAAGATGCTGCAGGGATCACAGCAAGCGTGCAGGTGCTTGGTTGTAAACGTTGAAAATTCTCATAGTGGGAGGGAGCAGGAGAAAATAGATGGGTGAGGGAGGACATGGCTGCCCAGCCCTGCAGCCAAGGGAAAGCAGACTGGCTCCACAGCAGGGCTCTCCCAGATTCCCCCCTCAAGGCAGCAGCAGGTACCTCGGGTGCTTTTCGGAATGATCTTCTGACCCCTGACGTCCGATTCAGTCCCTGAGCGACTCCCTTCCCTGGGCCCAGCGAGTCATCGGCCACGATCAGCTGCCGTGGCTTCACCACAGGGATTCCTGGGACAAAGAGGGTGGGAGGTGGTGGTTGGTGCCCAGCTGGGAATTAGCCTTGACCCAGATCCCTCCCAGCTTCACTGCTCTCCCTGCTGGCTCCCTGCCCACAGGGGGGACTGTGAGTCCCTGTTTCTCAATGTGTGGCTTGTCAGCAGCTGCCCACAAACATACCCTGGACATGCAGCCAAAGCTGCCCAAGGACATCGCTCAGTTGCCAGGGAGGAGGGTGACCATAAGCCTCTCACCTGTTGTCACCAGCTTGGACTTGTCTTCCTCATCCCCCACCTCCTCCTCCTCCACATTGCGGCCGGGGAAGAAGAAACCCATCATCCTGTGGAAGAACTGGTGGGTCAGCTGGATGGTCAGGGGTACCACGTTCACCTGCGAGCAGAGAGGCCACGTCAGAGCCAGACACACCCTGCCCGTGCCCCACGGGGGACTGTGCCACCTCCCAGCCTGGCCCCAGCACCTCGAAGTGCTCCTTGATGGAGATGCCTCCCACCGGCGGCCGGACCTTGCTGAAAATCCTCAGTGCCAGCTGCCGGCCCGACTGGCAGGAGCTCTGGGGACGCAGCACCACCTGCAGGGTAGGGGACAGGTGGCTGTGGTGAGGACAGACCACCCTGACTGGGCCACCCGGTCCTCAGGGTGCAGATCTGCTCCCCAAGGCTGCTACTTGCCTTGTACACAGCGTTGGGCAGGAGGTTGTTCATGGTGACCCAGCCCAGCTCCAGCAGATGCTCGGCCGTGTCGTCAGACTTGTTGACCTGCACACACAGACCCATCAGCCCCGCACATCCCGGGCCCCGGCTCGGGGGCTGCAGTGGCACCGGCCCGGACGGTACCTTGCTGTAGAGGAAGCGTTGGAGCTCCAGCTCGGCTATGCCCAGCTGCCCGTCCTCCTCGGTCAGGCGCCAGCGGGCCTGGGCAAAGTAGAACTCAGTCCGCCGTGCCACGCTCACGTCTTCGGGCTGCTTTCGCAGCTCCATCTTGTTGGCTCGCTGCAGCTGGAAGTCCTTGAAGCACCTGCAGCAGAGAGGGGGGCGCTGGGATGTGGGAGCCCTGGAGTAAGAGGGACACTGGGGAAGCCAGAGACGGTCCCTACCTGATCAGTATGTTCAGCTCCTCGCTCTCCAGCTGCAGGTCAGCTTTCTCCTGGCTCAGCTGCTGCTGCAGCCTGTGGTTGAGGTCGAGCAGATTCTCATTTTTGCTGTCGTCCTGCAAGGACTGAAGGACAGACAACCCTCAGCACCCTCTGTCCCAGAGCAGGGACCCCAGGGAGCCAGGCTCTGCCTGGATGCGGGCTCACCTTCACATTGGAGTACATCTGCTTCTCCAGCTGCCGGATCTGGGCGACGTGCTGCCTCACAGCCTCTTGCAGGTGTAGGATACTGCTGCGCTGCTCCTCGGGGTTGCTGGAGATTTCCAGCTGGAAGCGCACCCGCTGTTTCTTCTCGCTGTGCTCCTAGACACGGGAATAGGGTGTTAGGATTGCTCTGGGTGCAGTGAATGACACGGTGACCTGAAGCCTCGTGGGTACCTTGCGTTTGGGCTCCACGTGCAACAGCAGGTTGTTGACTATGTCGAGGATCATGGCATACTGTGCAGGGTTGGTGGAGATCTCCAGGTCGTGGTGGATCAGTGTGAACGTATCCACAGCTCCTGGAGGGACACACAAAGGGCCAGGCCTCAGCACGGAGAGGAATGGGATGCACGTGGGGGCCAGCCAGAGATGGAGAGGGATGGGGAATAAACCAAGGTGGTTACACTGGCTCTGGCAGGCACAGCGTGTCCAGCGTCATCAGGTGCACTGCTGGGGACCCCTCCTGTATGCATCCCTCTGATCTCAGCAGGGCCAAGACAGACCATCCCTGGACTTAGCTGGCACTTGTGGGTCAGCCCAGAGCTCTACCCCCAAGACACTGCCTGGGTGTACTCACCCTCCTGCTTCTTCAGCAGATCCTCCTTCTCCTGGTTGGCAGGAGTCTCGGGGGGCTTTATCTGTGTGGCCAGCTCAGGGTCGATGTCATGGCTGTAGCTGATATAGTACATGCGGCAGCTGCAGCGAGAGATGATCCTCTGCACCTGCTGGGTCTGCTGGGCTTCTGAGGGCTGGTTCCAGTCTGGAGACAGGGAGGGCACCACGGTCAGAGCGCCATGTCCTGGCATGTTGGGGACCCCATGGCACAGGGCTTGGAGCATCAGCCGGGTCCTGGAGCCGTCCAGGGACAGGCCGGGCACTCTCAGCTTCACCAGCCTCAGGGTCACACGCGTGTGGGACTGGGGGAGGCTCCGCAGCCCGAGCTGCAGGCAGTACCTGTGGTGGTGCTGACCATGCCCCCCACCGCCTGCCCACTCTCCATCAGCTCCTGCACTGAGTCCAGGCTCCGTTGCCGATGTTCCTCAATATTTTTCACCTGGGGAGGCAAGGAGGCACTGCTGGCTGTCCCTGCTCTCCTTCCCTTGGCACTGACAGTGCTGCCTGCCCCCCTTGAAGCTCACCCATCATAGCCCCCCCCCAAGTTGCTCACCTCCAGCCAGAGCTGCCCATGCTCCCTCTCAGTGGGACTGCTCTCTGTCGTGGCAAAATACTGCATGCCATCCAGCAAGCAGGTCCAGGATGTTTTCTGCTTCAGCGTGTCCCCGTACCAGGCGGGGTGGTGCTGGCACTGCAGCAGCTGGGCCTTCGCAGCGGACACAATCACACAGCCCTCTGTCTCGGCACCACGCAGCACCATCTGCAAGGGGAGAGACCCCGTGGGGGTCAGGGGAGCCCTTCTGGGGCCAGCATGGCCCCTCTCACAGCAAGGCCACAGGGAGTGGAGAGTGTGGGGACAAGCAGGTGGGCCAAGGTCAGGTACCTGGCAGTTGACCAGCTCGATGAGGCAGTTGCGGTTGTAGATGTCATCGGTTTGGCAGGCGGCAATGCCGCAGAGCTGCTCGCTAGCCCCCGATTCCTCCTCCGTGAAGACCACAAACTTGTCCGTCTCCTCAATGAGCTTCTGCAGCATGTAGGCCCCTGGGGAAGGAGAACGGGTCAGTGCAAGGCTGTGGGGGGCTGGCTGCGGGTGACAGGGTGAAGGCAGGCATGGCTTTGGGCTAGGATGCACATTGCTGGCTGTGGGTTTCACCCACTCACCCCCCGAGGAGGCTCTCTCAGGACGGCCGCTGGTGATGGGAACGGTCACTCTGGCAGGGACAGAGTGAGCAGAGAGCGGGCCCCGCTTCAGCTTCTTGGCTTGCAGCTGCGTGTCGATTTTTAGCCCCTTCAGGGCCTCGGTGGACAGGTTGCGCTTGAGCACAGCCGCTTTCTTGTAGCCGT
This sequence comes from Athene cunicularia, assembly GCF_003259725.1. NCBI lineage: Eukaryota > Metazoa > Chordata > Aves > Strigiformes > Strigidae > Athene > Athene cunicularia. Next base: position 5,413,816 of record NW_020799124.1, on the reverse strand, counting down.
CGTAGAGGCCGAAGGCGATGTCCCGGTTGGTGGTGGTCCACGATGCCCGCAGATCCACCAAGTGCAGTTGGTGCGTGTGGAAACCATCATCCCCATCCCGGAGGGGCAGCTCCTGGGCACAGAGGGTCAGAGCCTCAGCACGACAAAGCCACTGCCCACAGGCCTCGCACACAGGGGCAGGGAGCCCTGCCAGTCCCTGCAGGCAGAGCAGGGGGACCAGAGCCTAGGGCACCACCCCAGAGCGCTCAGCAGGGACCCACACAAAGGGATGCTGTGGCTGGAACAAGGCATCCCTTCGGCCAGGCGCTTGGGAGATCGGAGGCTCAGCAGGTCTGTCCCCTATCCAGCCAAATCCCTCCCCCATTGCACCCAAAGACCGAGGTCCCCTTGTCTCAAGGGGATGCCATCAGGCTGCCATGCCCTATGTTTGCGGCGGTACCTCCTCAGCTGTGCGGTTGCTATGCCGCTGGTAGGTGAGGGAGGACAGGCTCAGCAGATGGGTTTTCTTCACCAGGGTGTCAAGCCGGTGGTCAGCATTCTCGTCACAAGTGGAGGCCATGAGGTGCACGGTGACCTGGCTCAGGTCGCTCACCATCTGTGTGATGCTCCATTCCGAAATCAGGCGTCGCATCACCGTGCCAGCTGGGGGACAAGGAGAGGGGTCAGCCGGGGCCCTGCCCTGCCTGGAAGCACTGCTGGCAGGGCCCCCACCTTGCGGGATGAGCCGCTGGGTGCCACGAGTGAAGATGTGCCCCTGGCAACACTCCACCTGGATCCCACGTTGCTGGGCAAAGGAGGCCCAGTAATGCACCTGCAAGGGAGCAGAGAGCAGGGGCTGAGCGCCCAGCACAGGCAGAGCAGGGAGGTACCACCAGACCCCCACCCCCAGGACTTGCCTGCAGCCGGGGGAAGAGCGCGGTGTAAGACAACTGCTTGTAATGCTGCCCCAGCTTCTTCTTACTGGGTTTCATGTTGTTGAAGAGCTTCCCGCGGCAGATGGGGCGCGTCACACTGGTCCACGTGGCCCAAAAGTTCTGCATCCAGCGGAGGGTGCTGCTGTAGAGCAGGATCCGGGGCTGGGAGTGCTCTGGGAATACACCCGCCGTCAGCCAACGCTGCAGGGCAGGGACATGGCAGCACCCAACCCAGGACCGATAAGGATGACTAAAACCAGCATGCGCTGCCTCGTCCCCAAGGGATCCCCGGGTGCTGTCACCCACCCTCACTGGACCGTGTCAGGTCCATCCGGATGGAGAGGTTGAGGTTCTCAGAGCGGAAGGCGTGGTAGGAGTCGTACTGCTGCCCCACCGGCACCTCGGGCAGGAACTCGGGGGAGCGCAGCACCACGCCGTGGTGGTCATGAGGGTTCCCGTGGCACAGCCACTGCAGGTCCAGCGTCATACACAGGTCGGGCAGGTGCAGGAAGCAGCAGTCGTCGTACCTAAATGGGGAAAGACACATCAGTTAGCTCCCAGCACTGGTGGCAGCCCCCGTGCTCTGGGCCCACGCTCACTTGGAGGCTGTCCGGACGTTGATGTCCAGGTTGCCCTTGAAGACGAACTGCCCAGGCTTCCAGTGGAAGGAGAGGTGGCTCCACTCCCAGTGCATGTTCTCTGTGGTGTTGTAGGGATCCTGCAAGGACAAACATGGGGAGAGGCAAGTGTGAGGCAACCCCATCCCACCCTCTGCTCCCTACCCCGGCAGCACCCACCTCGGTGGCCAGCTGGTGCAGGTTGGCCTGTTCAATGTCCATGTGCCAGTCCCCGTGGAAGAGAAGGCGGCTCTTGTCCCACCAGGGCAACGGGGCGCTGGGGTCCTCTGAGGGCTTGGTGAGGAGATCCACACACTGGCCGATCAGGGTCCAGGCTGGGTCCCAGCAGGGCCCCCACACGATGGTGTACTGGGAGATCTCAGCTGGGGACATACAGAGGTTGGCTCAGCCCTTTGCATGTCCCACACAGCCCTGTCCCCACCCCGGTACAGAGTCCCCCTTGTCCCTACAGCTCTTACAGTGGAAGTCGTGGTAGAACTTCAAGGGTGGCATGTTCCTCTCCACTGTTGCATCCCCCCAGGGCAGCCCCAGCTTCAGGACCTGGCGGCGCCGGGAGCAGGCCTGGCCGCACTGCTCGGCTCCGATCAGCCGGCCCGAGAGCTGCCAGTTCCGGATCTCAAAGAGGTAGCGAGGGTAGTCACGGATCCGCACTGCAGGGCACAGGAAGGGCTGAGAGATGGGGCAGCCGTGGGACACTGCCCCTCTCCCCATCTAGGACATGGCAGGAGCTGCTGTCCTGTCACATCTCTGCTCCCTTCCCACTCCCCTGAACCTCCAAAAATCATTGCCCCTGCTTGGTTACACATCACATGGTGCCAGCAGATCCCTGTCCTGGGAGCCCAGGCCAGACAGCCACTGTGCTGTCCTCCACGGGCACCCTCACATGAGGAAACTCACCAAAGAAGCTGCCAACTCTGCCCTTCATCATGCGGCACCACTGGGTGACCATCTCCAGACCCTCGGGGGGGAATGGGCTGACACTGTCCACGTCCCTCATCTGCTCCAACACACGCTCCGTGCCATGGAAGGACTCATCGGCCATGGCCACCAGCTCCAAGTGTGCCAGGGTCCAGGTGAGGAGGGCTCTCCTCATTGGCGTGTTGGCATAGAGGCGCCGTGAGCGCTGGATGTAGATCTCAATGTTCTTCTTCTCCAGAGAGGCGTAGAGCTCCTCGATCTTGCGGGCAGGCAGCAGCTCGCCGTGCTGCTTGCGCAGCGCGGCCACCTTGGCATCCAGCAGCTGCAAACGCTTGGCGCTCTCCTTGCTCTCATCCTTCATCAGCTCATAGTTGTCTCGTAACTTGACCTCGAAGACGTCATCCAGGAAGACCCAGGAAAAGTGCGTCACTTTGAGGAGGAGGTCGGGGGGCAGCGCCGTGCTGGCAGGGCGCCCGCGCCGATGCAGGCCTTTCAGCCACTTCTGCACGCCCACGGCGGCGTCCAGCGTGCGGGAGAAGTCGTACTGGTAGGGGAACTCAATGGTCACGCTGGCAAAGGAGAATGCCCAGCCACGGTTGCGGAGGGTGCGCAGGGTGGGGAAGGCGCAGCGGTGCAAGATGACCTCCTCCAGCTCTGGCAGCAGCTTCACCTCCACCTCCTTGAAGCTGAAGATGCTGTGTCCGTCAAAGCCGGCGGCCAGCTCGGGGCAGTAGCCATGCAGGGCACCCCCATGCCAGCTCACAGAGGTCCGTTCGGCAGCCAGGCTGATGTAGTTGGCCTCAGAGACAAAGGCTGTGAGTTTGGCAGAGCTCAGCTCCAGTGACAGGGACAGGAGTCTTTTGGGGGGGGGCCCATCTGGCTGAAGGGGCCCCGGTGTCTCAGTAGGGGTGGCCGGGTGGGACGCTGGGCTCTCTGGGGGAAGGGAGGGAGGCGTCCTGTGGCCGAGGGCGCTCCGCAAGGCTTCGTGGCACTGCAGGGTGGCCAGGGTGTGATGGTACAAGTGCATGTGGTCGGGCGGGCTCCACAGCACCGCCAGCCCCTCACCACACTGCACCTACACCGGAGAGAGCAAACGGGCACCAGATTACTGCCAGGTCCTGCTCATCACAGCCCTCTTCTCCTCTCTGGCACCTTTCAGTGCCAGCTGTTCTTCCCCATGCCTCATCCATCCCAGTCCCACCAGTACAGGATAAAGCAGAGACCCAAGGCCCACACCAACCTCCAGGGAGCGGATGCTGCTGTGGTAGGTGACAGAGAGCATGGAGAGGTTGGCCACTGGGTTGGGGATGGCAGGAGCTTTGCAGCACGGCTGCATCTTCTCCGTGATGCTCTTCACCAAGGCCAGCACCATGCCCTGGACACTGACCATACAGCTCTCAGCACTCCCCAGGACAGTCAGTGTGTCCAGCCGCAGCTCCAGGGCACCTAGAGAGGTGGTGTGTCAGTGCTGGAGGCACGGGAGAGGCACACCACGACGTGCCAGGTTCCTCTGACTGCGGGACTGTTCCAGGACAACCACCTGGGATCAGCCTGGATGCTACTTACCCACCAGGGCTGAGAGCGTGAAAAGGTTCACGTCCTCCACCTTCAGATCCACCTTCCAGAGCAGCCCCCAGGGCTCAGTTGAGGCGGAGGGCGGCTGCTTGGCAAGCTCAGCTCTGCTGGGCCACGAGCAGAACAGGGGCAGGACCCTAGCCAGGCACTCGGTGCAGGTGTCCGACGACTCCACTTGCAACCCCCGGATGGTGCAGTCCAGGAAGAGTGTGTCTGACTGGGCGCTGGACATGCCCAGGGGCTGGTTGTAGCTGCCCTGCAGGACAAACAGGACCATCCCACTCAGGTGCAGGATGTCCCTATGTCACCATCTGTCCCCACGCCACCCCCGCGGAGTTGCAAACAGGCATCCCCCTCTCCAAGAGCCACCCCTCGGCTCACCCCTCACCTGCAAGTTGAAGGAGTCGAGGATGAGGGCTTCTCCCCAGACGTGCATGTTGGGGGGATGTGGGGCACGCTGGATGTGCGAGTCGTTGCCCACACGCCAGCAGAGGTGGTCCACAGCTAGCACCACTCGCTGGTGCACACTCTGCGGCCGCAGGTGCTGGTAGTCTGCAGGCAGAGGAGGGGTGCTGCTGCCTGCTCAGCTGCCCTCAAAGGGGTAACCCAGACACAACCAGGCAGGGGTCCACAGCCCCTGGCCAGATACAGACATGGGCAAGCACAGAGGCATCACGGCCCTCCCCATTCCTGTCCTGGTGCCTCTCTGGCAGAGACACCGACCCCCAGGAAGAGCCCAGGAGCCACCCTGCTGCCAGCTGCCAGCCCGTACCTGCAGAGATGGAGTTGAAGCCCAAGGCAAAGGGTGGTGTGTCCCCCAGCTGCACTGACACATTGATGTTGGACAGCGAGGCACACAGGATGATGGGTGCTATGATTTGGGGATAGCTCCTGCACAGGACAAGCAGGGATGGGCTGTTACTGGGGTGCTGCGTGCCATGGAGTCTGGCAGGGAGCAGGCCCAGAGGGATGCCCTCTCTGCAGGGGCCCCCCTGACCGTCCACCACCCTCCATACCAGCCTCCCCGTCCCACAGGCCGTGGACAGGGCAGAGAAGGTGTTCGGTGTCCAGGCACCCTGCCAGAGCACAGCAGGCAAGAGGAAACAAGCTGCGATACCAGCAGCTGCACCAAGGCCAAGTTTACCTTCCCTTGTGCCCTTGGCTGGGGACAGGCACCGCCTGGCACCTGTATTCCTGTGCCAACAGGCCCAGCCAGTGTGAAAACTCTTGGTGGCGGTAGTGGATGATGCAGGTGTTGAGCAGCACAGCAGCCGAGAGGTCAATGGCTGTGACCTAGAGCAGGGAGAGGGCCAGGTGGCAAAAAACTCATGCCAGGAGCCAAACCAGCCACCGCCAGGGGACCAGAGCGTGCCCAGCGCTCACTCACCTGCACGCTGGTCTTCAGGGAGTTGAGGCACACGATGCGCTGGCGGCTCTGGGACAGGAGAAGGCCGTCTGGGGAGAGAAAGCATAAGTGAGGAGAGGTGGAGGGCAGCGACGACAGCAGCCCTGTCCCACAGGCATCCTCCTGGCTACTTGCCCTCCAGCTGGAGGTCTACACTCATTTGGTCCAGGTCTGAGGTGGGTGTGAAGTTGCGCAGCGGGATCTGCTCCTCTTCTCGCTGATAGAGAAACTGCAGCAGCTTCAGGCTCCAGGTGAGGTGCCTGTAAAAAGCAGGGAGTCACTGCCAGAAGGGAACTGCACAGTCATGTCTTCCATCTCCGTTTCTCATCCCCAGCTGACCAGCACAGACAAAGACAGCAGCCAGCGCCCAGCTGCAGCCCAGCTCAGTGCTCTCATCCCACCAGCACAGGATGCCATCAGGCTCTCTCACTGGAGAACCAGTTCACGTGACTTCTCCTTCCCCCGGAGCCCAGTACCAGGCCAAGCTCAGTCCTTCCCACTGGGGTGGGCTCTAGGACTCACTCTAGACAGTCCGGCAGAGCAGAGGATGAGCAGGGAATGTCACAGTTGTCCCCAGGTCCATGTCCCCCGCACTAATCGGGGCTAGGACAGCCTCCTCCACCTGCCTCCTTACCTCTTCTGGCTGTTCATAGACAGCACCGTGCTAGTGTTCTCCAGCTTCACCTCCACCCTCCTGGGGATAAGCTGCAGCGTGTCCCTGCTCAGCAGAGACGGGGACTTCAGGGGCTCCCCCAGGCCTGGAGAGGGACACACAGAGTCACGGAAAGGCTCCTGCCCAAAACCCCCATGCCCTGCAGTGGGAGGGAGCGATGGCACAGCCAAATCCCTCTGGCTTCCAGTGCAAGTATGGGGACTGCCAGTCCCTGCCCTGCCCAGAGCTTGTCCCTGTCCCTGTCCCTGACCTGAAGCGGGCTGTTCTCCCGCACTGCTGTGCTGAGCCCCGGCAGTGACACGGTGCAGCAGTGGGCTGCAGAAAAGCCCTTCATGGAGCTCTGCCTGCAGGGTCTGGACGCGCAGCTTGACGCCCACCAGCCGCCGCTTGCTGCTGATCTCCAGCGAGAGGGAGAGCGCCAGAGCCAGCTCCGCCAGGCACGTGTCATCCTGGATGGGGACACAGGCAAGGGGTGCACAGGGAGTCACCCAACTCCCTGCCAGTGGATGCTGCAAGTGAAGCGCTGGGCACAGCATGGAGCCCAGAGCCTTGCAGCATCACCCAGCCCTGCGGACACACTGGAACCTCAGGGTGTCCCAGAGAGCCGGTGCCCAGGCTCGAAATGTTGAATTTCTCCCTTCCCCAGCACTCACCAGCTGGCTGCTCCGGAGGACTTTGCTGTTCACCTTTGTCAGGCTCACCTCACAGGTCAGGCTGGGGAGAGCAGAGAACAGAAGGAGGATGCGGGGCCTGCTGCCTCTGAACCAAGCCCCTGCCCTCTCTTTTCTATGGGACACAGAGACCCCAAGTCCCTGCTCCAAGTCCTCCCAAAAGCAGAGAACACCTTAACTCTGTGAACAGCGCAGCTACTCATAATTTCGGAGAATGGACAACTCAAGCTTCCCATGGAACAAAAAGGGACCAGGCCAGACTCAGAGGAGGTTAATGTGTCCCATGACAGGTGACATGGGATGCTGCATGGGTCACAGGGAGGCACCTCCCTGCGACCCAGGGCCAAGCTGGAAACAGAGCGGGGCATTACCTCTTGCCATCGCCATTCAGCAGGAGACGTGTCTTGCTGGCTTGGATGTGCCAGAGAGATTCTGAGGTGGCCACGTGCAGAACCATGATGTTGATGGAGTCCACGTGGATGGAAAAGAGCTGGGGGGACGGTGCTACTGTGAGTGATATCCAACAGCAGTGCAGCCCACAACAACCTCTCACTGAGCCAGTGACTCACCTGGCTAAGGAGCCTCAGCAGGGAGGGTTTAAGAGTCAGGTCTGCTCTGCTTGCGTTTCCATCTGCTTCTCTGGGAGCCTCTGGAATGGATGGCTGGAACCCAGGGCCCTTCTGGAGATCCATGCGGATTCGCACCTCGCCAAAACATAGCTCGAAGTAGCAACTGGGGAAGAACAGCACAGGGAAAGAGCTCTCATATGGCCCGCACCCAGTCCCATCGCCAGGGATGGCCCCTGCCCCTGGGGACTGTCACAAGGGCATCCACAAGATACTGCTACCCCAGAGAAAAGTGATACCCTCCCACACAGAGCAGACCATGGGGAAATAGGGACTGCAGAAGGCATAAAGGCAACAGAAATGCAGTCAGAAGGGCCAGGGATGAGCCAGACCCCACCAAGAGGGTGGGGAGGGAGCTGGAGCATGGGTACGTACGGCAGCTCCCGGCTCAGTTTACTGGAGATCCAGACGTGGTCAATCTCCTGCAAGGACACACAGGTAGGTTAGAGAAGAAACAACATGGCTCTGCCTTGTGATGCTCATCCCAACATTCCTGCTCTGCTTCCAATGCCTGGCATCATGCAGGCAGCAGCCAAAAACCCCCAGATTTGGCTGTGGGAGGAAGGGCCTGGCACCAGCAATGAGGGTGCACAACAGGAGCCTGGCTGCAGGGATTTGCTGCCAGCCTGGAAGTGACCGCAGCCGTCTTGCCTGCCATCGTCTGTTGGTGACCACCCCTCGCCCAGGTACCCACCACAGTCTGCTGCTCCCGCTGGAACTTGAGGCTGATGTTCTGGGCCCAGAAGAAGCCAAAGGAGCCGATCTTCAGCTCCGCGTGAAGCTTCTGCCGGCACCAGGTGACAGCCAGGCGACACACCAGCCACCTGCGGGGACAGGGGGAAGGCCAGGGTCAGCCTCCTCGCTGGGGCTGGGGACCCTCTTTGTGCTTTGAGCACCCGCTCCAGCCCTCACAGCTGGATAAGAGCTCCCAGGGCCTGGCCCTGCTGCCACAGGTGCCCCAAGCTGGGGCAGGGACCCTGCAGGGACAACCCCCACCCCAGCCCTGAGGATTCTCTTTGACCCCCACACCCCCCTGACACCCCATGCCCTCCCCTGTGGGCTCCCCTGGACTCTTGTAAGCCCCCAAGCTCCTGACATCCTCCCACCCAGCACTGTGGGTCCTCCCAAGCCCCCCCAGCCCCCCACCTATGTCCTGCACACCACCCCGCTATTCCTAGGACACCCCCAAACCCCTATAG